>NW_016110821.1:0-1701 GCF_001604975.1 Cebus imitator | reverse complement strand
AGAGAGAGAGAGAGAGAGAGAGACCAGCTAAGTGAATCAAGATAAGAGCAAAAGAACAACAACAAAAAAAGTAACGAATCTTGGAAGAGACAAGTGTTCTGACACCAAACTTAAGCTCCTAAATCCTACCTGGCTCTAACAAGGAGAAGGAGCTCCTTCCAGCTGGAAACAGAACAGCCTTCGTAGTATCACTCACCCAGCATGTTTATTATTGTCTGAGAGCCAGAGAAAGCGGCTGTGTTTACGGTAGGCTAAAGGGAAATCAGAACACTTCACGTGGGATTCATGAGCATAGTGGAACCTGATAGAGATTAGAAAACATGGCATGGAGAACCTCGGCAACAAACACACATATATAATCTCTAATCACACTCGGGGTATATGTTTATTAAGCTTCTTGAAGGGGGTGGGTGTTTTATTCCCTGTCCACCCTGTGTCAGACGTCCTTTAACAGGTAACGAGATTTATGAATCAGGAGCTCAATAAACACTTGTGAAACGAACTCAATCAGAGAAGAGACTGTTCTGATTGTCAGTAGAAACAACTTCACCTTCAGCTAGTAATGTTCGGAGTCCAGCATATAAGGCACTAGACTAGCCAGGGCATGAGGAAGAGACAAGCAAAAGTTAAAGAAGATGTTGCCTCCAGCCTTCCCAGTGTATTAAATAGAGTAGCTATCTGCTTTCATGAAATAAATGACTCCATCTTTAAAATGTTTTTTCAACCTTCTCACTGAAATTATTTTAACATGGTGGTCAAATCTCCATCATTCCTAATTTCAGACATAAGGCTTAAAATATTTATTTTTTTAATTAACTAATTTTTGGGGGGGTGGGAACAGAGTCTCGCTCTGTCGTCCAGGCTGGAGTGCAGTGGCATGATCTCGGCTCACTGCAACCTCCGCCTCTTGGGTTCAGGCAATTCTCCTGCCTCAGCCTCCTCAGTAGCTGGGATTACAGGTGCACACCACCACGCCCAGCTAATTTTTGTATTTTACTAGAGATGGTGTTTCACCATGTTGGGCCAGGCTGGTCTTGAACTCCTGACCTCAGGTGATCCGCCTGCCTCAGCCTCCCAAACTGCTGGGATTACAGGTGTAAGCCATCATGCCCAACCAAAATATTTATTATTATTATTATTATTATTATTTTGAGACAAGGTCTTACTGTGTCACCCAAGCTGAAGTGCAGTGGTGCGATCACAGCTCACTCACTGCAATCTCAACTTCTCAGGCTCAGGTGATCCTCCCACCTCAGCCTCGTGAGTAGCTGGAACTACAGGCACACACCACTATGCCCAGCTTACTTTTTGGATTTTTTGGAGAGATGGGGTCTTACTATGTTGCCCAGGCTGGTCTCAAACTCCTGGGCTCAAGCAATCCACCCACCTCAGCCTCCCAAAATGTTGGGATTCCAGGCAAGAGCCACCATGCCTAGCCTTTAAATATATATATAATTGGCCAGGGGTGGTGGCTCTCACCTGTAATCCCAGCACTTTGGGAGGCCGACGCAGGTGGATCATGAGGTCTAGAGATTGAGACCATCCTGGCCAATGTGGTGAAACCCTGTCTCTACTAAAAATATAAAAAATTAGCCGGGCATGGTGACACATACCTATAATCCCAGCTACTTGGGAGGCTGAGGCAGGAGAATCGCTTGAACCCAGGAGGCGGGTGAGCCGAGAACATGTCTTTGCACTCCA
>NW_016110820.1:0-1702 GCF_001604975.1 Cebus imitator | reverse complement strand
AGTGCAATGGCATGATCTCAGCTCACTGCAGCCTCTGCCTCCCGGGCTCTCCCAGGGTCAGGCAATTCTCCTGCCTCAGCCTTCTGAGTAGCTGGGAATTACAGGCATGCACCACCACGCCCAGCTAATTTTGTATTTTTAGTAGAGACAGGGTTTCATCATGTTGGCCAGGCTGGTCTCAAACTCATGACCTCAGGTGATCCTCAGCCTCCCAAAATGCTAGGATTACAGGCATGATCCACCACACCTAGCAAAGGGACAAGTCTTTCCCACTTCAGAAGACTTTATGCATACTCTCTCTTTGTTGTGGAGCACTACCCATGCTATCTAAACTACATTCCGTTTCTCTCTTAAAGCACCCTGTTCTTTTTCTTCAGCACACTTGCACTTATTATAATTCACATATGGTATCTGTATGTTTATTTCTTTGACACCTGACTCCTGCTGCAGAGGACCAGGAGGCCAAGGACAATGTCTATATTGCTAATCACTAAATCCTCACTACCTAGCACAGTGCCTGCAAACAGTAGGCACTCAGTGATTTGTTAAAGGAATAACCACGGCCGGGTGCGGTGGCTCAAGCCTGTAATCCCAGCACTTTGGGAGGCCGAGGTGGATGGATCACGAGGTTAAGACATCGAGACCATCCTGGCCAACACGGTGAAACCCCGTCTCTACTAAAAATACAAAATTAGCTGGGCATAGTGGTCTGTGCCTATAGTCCAAGCTACTTGGGAGGCTGATGGAGGAGAATCGCTTGAACCAGGGAGGCAGAGGTTGCAGTGAGCCAAGATCACGCCACTGCCCTCCATCCAGCCTAGGTAACAGAGCGAGACTTCATCTCAAAAAGTAAATAAATAAATACACAAATAAATAAATTGTGGAAACACTGTGGAAGAAAAACGATCGAGCCTGTGTGCTCACACACATCCTTTAATTTTTACAACAGCTGTGGGGGAAGGCGATTCCACGTTAGAGCTTTTCCTCCTTTCTAGCTAGGAGTTACGCCCTCAAATTTTAACCTAATGAGTAAGCAAAATAAGCACACTGAAGAGGCTGAGAAAAGAAAAACGGCTCACAACAGTCTGAGGTCTGAGAAGTCTGCAAAATGTCTTAGGCCTAAAGGGACATGAGTACGGGATTTCGGTTATGCCCACCCCCTGGCCCCCACATACACACATACCCAATCCCATGCATACCCAATTGTTTAAAAGTCATTTCATTCCTGACTGTCGGCTTCATCCGCTACCTTTTTTTATTTTTACTTTTTAGACAGGGTATACTCTGTTCCCCAAGCTGGAGTGCAGTGGTGCGATCATGGCTTACTGCAGCCTCGACCTCCTGAGCTCAAGAGATCCTCCCGTCTCAGTCTTGCCAGTAGCCACCCCGTCGGCCTCAATATCTTCGTGTTCTTAAAATTTGTAATACGCGCCAGGCTCAGTGGCTCATGCCTGTAATCCCAGCACTTTGGGAGGCCAAAGCGGGTGGATCACCTGAGGTCAGGAGTTCGAGACCAGACTGGCCAACATGGGGAAACCCCGTCTCTATTAAAAATACAAAAATAAGCTGGGCGTGGGGGCACTTGCCTGCAGTCCCAGGACCGTCTCTAAAAAAGGAAAAAGAATTTGTAATACAAAGAACAATATGTAGCCAATTGATAGCTTATGGTTTTTTGTCTTTTTTTTTTTTTTTGGGGGGGGGG
>NW_016110819.1:0-1702 GCF_001604975.1 Cebus imitator | reverse complement strand
GCCTGGGCAATAAAGCAACACTTCCGTTCTCTCTCCCTCTTCCTTTTCATCTTTCTTCCTCTCCATTCTTTTTTAAAAATATTATTTATTTATTTCTAATAGAGATGGGTCTCACTATGTTTTCAGGCTGGTCTTGAACTCCTGGCGTCAAGTGATCCTCTCATGTCAGCCTCCCAAAGTGTTGGGATTACAGGTGTGAGCCTCCATGCCTGGTCTCACTTTCTTTCTTTCTTTCTTTTCTTTTCTTTCTTTCCTTCTTCCTTTCTTTCTCTTTCTTTCTTCCTTCCTTCCGTTTCTTTCTTTCTTTCCTTCTTTCATTTTCTTTCCTTCCTTCTTTCCTTTTCTTTCCTTCCTTCCTTCCTTCCTTCCTTCCTTTTCTTTCTCCTTCCTTTCTCTTTCCTTTCCTTTCTTTCCTCTCTCTCTTTCTCTTTTTATTTTTTTTTTTGAGACAGGGTCTTGCTTTGTCATCCAGGCTGGAGTGTGGTGGTACAATCATGGCGCACTGCAGCCTCGACCTCCCTGGCTCAAGTGATCCTCCCATCCCAGCCCTGCTGAGTAGCTGGGACTACAGCTGTATGTCACCACTGTGGCTAATTTTTTGTATTTTTAGTAGAGATGGAGTTTTACCATGTTGCCTAACCTGATATTGAACTCCTGGCCTCAAGCCATTCTCCCACCCTGGCCCCCAAAAGTGCTGGAATTAACAGGTGTGAGCCGCCGTGCCTGGTCTCATTTTCTTTTAAAATTCCTTCTGTGGGCCAGGCATGGTGGCTCACGCCTGTTAATTCCAGCACTTTTGGAGGCCAACGTGGGAAGACTGTTGAGCCCAGGAGTTGAAGACCAGCCTGGGCAATATGATGAGATCTTGTCTCTAAATTAAAAAAAAAAAACAAACCCTTCTTCAGTTTTTCCAAAACCTTCATGAGATAAAATTAAAGTTCTTTGCAAAGATGCCCCTCCATTTCTAGTCACTACGGATCCTCTGGCTCTGTCTCCATCACTGGTGATACGTCCGTTTCAGGCTGTAGAACTGGTAGTTTCCAACCATATGTTTCATTCTGCTGTTTCTTCTACTTGGAGCCATGTAGCCATTCGCTTTTGTTAACCTAACTCTTACTTCAGAACTTAGTTCAGGATGGGTCCAGGAAATGTTCCCAGAAGCCCCATTAGACCAAAGGCTTCTACACTGAGCTCCCAATGCTCCAGAACTCTTCATTAGTCCCAAAACTAACAGAAGGAGGACTCAAGTATGTATTAGAATTCTGAGTCATTTTTGAAACACAGTGTGATGTCACTACTTTATCTTTGGTGATCAAGTAAGAACACAATAGTGCCAAATGAAACTTTCTCATTATACCACCTATAACTTATGGAGTACTAATATGCTAGGCATTGTACTAAATCCTGTACATATTTTTTAAAAAAATCCTTATAACAACATAAGGTAGATCTTATTTTCCCCATTTTACAAAGGAGAAAAGTAAGATAAATTGTTCAAAGTTATTGGGTAATTTTGGGAAGGAACGAGTATTCAAACTCTGGTCTGACACCAAAACCTATGCTCTTAAACTACTATTTGTTTTTAAAGCAGAGCTTCTTATAAATAGCAAAATAATATGCTTTGCTTTCCCTAGATTTTCTCTCAGCAGCATCACCAGAATGTAAGTAGAATAAGTCTAGAATTTTTTTTTTTTTTTTTTTT
>NW_016110818.1:0-1703 GCF_001604975.1 Cebus imitator | reverse complement strand
CTATCCTTTCAATCTCACCAAAGAGGGGAAAACTGAGAGGCACTTCTGGAGGGCACAGCACAGGGCCTTAGACTCTTTAGAAGCCTTATCACAGGACTAGAGAAAATTTCCCTCCCTCCATCCTCAGGATCCCTGTATATTACAAGGAATGCAACAGAAGAAACTGCCAGTCTCAGACCTTGTGATGAAGAAGTCTCTAGTGAACCCCCAAAACAATAGGGGAGACAAAAACATGGTGGAGCATGGTGGCTGACACTTGTAATCCCAGCACTTTGGGAGGTCAAGGTGGGCGGATCACCTGAGGTCAGGTGTTCAAGACCAGCCTGACCAACATGGTGAAACCCCATCTCTACTAAAAATACAAAAAATTAGCCGGGCATGGTGGCAGGAGCCTGTAGTCCCAGATATTAGTGAAGATGGGGCAGGAAAATCATCTGAACCTGGGAAGCAGATGTTGTAGTGAGCCGAGATCATGCCAGTGCACTCCAGCCTGGGTGACAGAGAGAGACTCCATCTCAAAAAAAAAAAAAAAAAAAAAAAAAAAAAAAAAAAAAAAAAGAAAGAAAAAACCAGAATCCCTTTTAGCTTCTGACACCTACGGTGACAATATGAGTACAGCCTAATTCCTCCAGATTCCCATAAAACCTCACACTAAGAGGCTATTTGGGCTGGGCACGGTAGCTCACACCTGTAATCCCAGCACTTTGGGAGGCCGAGGTGGGTGGATCATGGAGTCAGGAGTTCGAGACCAACATGTCCAACGTCGTGAAACCCTGTCTCTACTAAAAATACAAAAGATTAGCTGGGCGTGGTGGTGGGCACCTGTAATCCTAGCTACTCAAGAGGCTGAGGCAAGAGAACTGCCTAAGCCCAGAAGGCAGAGGTTGCAGTGAGCTGAGATTGCGCCATTGCACTACAGTCTGAGTGACAAGAGTGAAACTCTGTCACAAAAAAAAAAAAAAAAAGAATGAACAAAAGAAAGAAAGAAACAAGGTCATGTCTTTTGCAAGGACATGAATGAAGCTAGAAGTCGTTATCCTCAGCAAACTAACACAGGAACAGAAAACTAAACACTGCCTGTTTTCGCTTATAAGTGGGAGCTGGATGATGAAAACACATGGACACATTGTGAGGAAACAACACACACTGGGGCTTGTCGAGGGGTGGGGCTGGGGGGAGGGAAAGCATCAGGAAGGACAGCTAATGGATGCTGAGCTAAATACCTAGGTGATGGGTTGGTCTGCGCAGCGAACCAACATGGCACATGTTTACCTAAGTAAAGAGCCTGTACATCCTACACACATACCCCAGAACCTAAAATAAAAGTTGAAGAAAAAAATCAAAACAAAATGTAATTTCCTTTAATTCTTTGAATATAATTAAAGCAAGTCATATCATCTTTTTCTAGTATACCAGTGTCTGAACGACCTGAGGGACAGTGTCTACTAGTTGCCTTTCTTCTTACGTAGCAGCCTGTGTTGGGGAGCCAAGAATACTCCCAGGTTCAGTAATTTTCCAGGAAGGACACACAGGACTCAGTGTGTAGTCATACACATTGCTACAATTTCTCACAGCAGAAGAGTAGCAAGCAAATTAAACAACGGGAAAAGGGATATGTGGCAAAGTCCAATTGAAACTAAGCACAAGCTTTCAAGAATCCGGCCCAAATGAATCACACAGACACACATTTCTCCAACAATGAC
>NW_016110817.1:0-1704 GCF_001604975.1 Cebus imitator | reverse complement strand
AAAAAAAAAAAAAAAAAAAATCTTTACAGTGAATGTAATTTCTAAAGTAATATTAAATAATAGTAGAGATAATGAACATATTTGTCTTGGTCTTGATTTTAATGAAATTTCCTCTGGTGGTATAAAACCATTCTGTGCTTTTTTTACAGGGAAAAAAATCACCTCGATATAGCCTACTAGAATCTACTTTAGATAGATATATTTTTAAAAATTAGGTGTTGAATTATTATTGAATATCTTTGGAACATCTATGAAGTGTATCAAATACTAGTATCTTTACAATTCAGTCTTCAAATCCAATTAAAGCAAATATTTCAATTTATTCAAATCACCTCTTAGTCTCACTCCATTTAATAATTCTCTTCATACGGGACCCACATTTCTTTCACATAATTTCTAAACATTATGTTTTTATTGCCAGTGTTAACAATTAATTATTTATGGTATAGTGAGGAATATCAATTTGTGAATATTTGCTGTGTATATAGACAATTTATCAGGCACTTTTTCTGTGACATTTATTTTCACTGTCAACTGTCTTCTTATTTCTAGACATACAATCAAAGTGCTTATAGATAATAAATATTTGTTTCACCAGTATCATGATGGTTAATGTGTATTTTAATTTGGGGGGACCCTATGCAGCCGATTTACTCTTCTTTTCCCCTAAATCTTCTTTATTGTTTACTTTTTTTTCATTGAGACAGGGTCTCTCTCTGTTGCCCAGGCTGGAGTGCAGTGGTGTAATCAAGGTTCACTTCAGCCTTGTCCTCCTGGGCAAAAGCAATTCTCCCACCTCAGCCTCCCCAGTAGCTGGGACTACAGGTACATGCCACCATGCCTGGCTAATTTAAAAAATTTTGTAGAGACAGGTTCTCATTATGTTGCCCAGGCTGGTCTTGAACTCCTAGCCTCAAGTGATCCTCCCACATTGGCCTCCCAAAGTGCTGAGATTATAGGCATGAGTCACCATGCTTGGCCTGCTTTTTAATTTTTTTAGTATTACTTACAGAAATTTGTTTATTTGTTTATTTTATTATACTTTAAGTTCTGGGGTACATGGGCAGATCTTGCAGGATTGTTGCATAGGTACACACGGGCCATGGTGCTTTACTGCCTCCATCCCCCTGTCACTTACATCAGGCATTTCTCCCAGTGTTATCCCTCCCCAACCTCCACACTCCCCACTATCCCTCCCATAGCCTCCCATCCCCGCAACCTACCCCAGTGTGTGATATTCCCCTCCCTGTGTCTACGTGTTCTCATGGTTCAACACCCACCTATGAGTGATAACATGTGGTGTTTGATTTTCTGTTCTTGTGTCAGTTTTCTGAGAATGATGGTTTCCAGATTCATCCATGTCCCTGCAAAGGACACAAACGCATCCTTTTTTATGGCTGCATAGTATTTCGTGGTGTATATGTGCCACATTTTCTTTATCCAGTCTATCATTTATGGGCATTTGGGTTGGTTCCAGGTCTTTGCTATTGTAAACAGTGCTTCAATGAACATACATGTGCATGTGTCTTTATAATAGAATGATTTATAATCCTTTGGATATGTACCCAGTACTGGGATTGCTGGGTCAAATGGAATTTCTATTTCTAGGTCTTTGAGGAATCACCACACTGTCTTCCACAATGGTTGAACTAATTTACACTCCCACCAACAGTGTAAAAGTGTTCCTATTTCTCCACATCCTCT
>NW_016110816.1:0-1704 GCF_001604975.1 Cebus imitator | reverse complement strand
TTTTAGACAGAGTCTTGCTCTGTCACCCAGGCTGGAGTGCAATGGCGCCGTCTTGGCTCACTGCAACCTCCGCCTCCCAGGTTCAAGCGATTCTCCTGTCTCAGTCTCCTAAGTAGCTAGGACTACAGGCACAAGCCACCATATCCAGCTCATTTTTGTATTTTTGGTAGAGATGGGTTGTCTCCGTGTTGGTCAGGCTGATCTTGAACTCTTGACGTCAGGTGATCTGCCTGCCTTGGTCTCCCAAAGTGGTGGGATTACAGGCATGAGCCACCGCACCCACCCCATCCCTAGTTTTAAAAATTGCTTCCAGATGTTGCTTAACATCCCTTGGTGGGCAAAATCGCCCTGGTTGGGAGACCCTGCCTTGGCATTGTGTCTGGGTAGGCGTGCAATTGGAGGCAGTGGTATTACATTACATAGTTCTTTCTTTCTTTTGAGGCAGGGTCTCCCTGTCACCTAGGCTGGAGTGCAGTAGTGCAATCATGGCTCACTGCAGCCTTGAATTCTCGTGCTCAAGTAATCCTCTCACATCAGCCTCCCAAGTAGCTGGGACTAATTTTTTTGTATTTTTGTATTTTTTGGACAGACAGGTTTTACCATGTTACCCAGGCTGGTCTGAAACTCCTGGACTCAAGCAATCTGCCCACCTCGATCTCCAGAAGTGCTGGGATTACAGGCGCGATCCACTTGACCAGCCTCTCCTTGCTTTTTACACTTAACGGTATATCCTAGAACTCTTTTCATTACAGTACATAGACACTTTCTTCTTTCTTTTACGGCAACAAAATATTCTGTTTTGTGGATTTACCATAGTTTCCTATTGATTTCCTAGGCTGTTTCCAGCCTTCTACAAAGAAAGTCAACAATACCAAGTAACACATGCACACGCACGTACACATGCACACACACACATGTGTGCACACACGCGCACACGTGCACGTGTACACACGCATGCAGGCACACACGCACGCACACACAAGGACACACACATGCACGCAGGCACACACACATATGCACGCACGAGCACACAAGTGCACGCACACACACACACATTTTCATTCATCTCAAGTAGCAGAAGTATTCAGAAAAAATAAATAAAAGAAAAAAGAGGCCGGGCGCAGTGGCTCATGCCTGTAATCCCAGCACTTTGGGAGACCGAGGCAGGTGGATCATGAGGTCAGGAGTTCAAGACCAGGCTAGCCAGAGTGGCTAGTAAAACCCTGTCGACATAGTGAAACCCTGTCTTTACTGAAAATACAAAAAATTAGCCGGGCATGGTGGCATGTTCCTGTAGTCTCAGCTACTTGGGAAGCTAAGGCAGGAAAATCGCTTGAATCTGGGAGGCAGAGGTTGCAGTGAGCTGAGATCACACCATTGCACTCCAGCCCAGGCAACAGTGCGAGACTCTGTCTCAAAAAAGAAAAAAAATGAAAGAAAAGAAAAATATGAGCTATCTGATCAGGAAAAAAAATTCCCAGAAATGAGATGGCTCAGTCAAAGGATAAATGCATTTGCAGTATTTTTTTTTTTTTTTTAAAGGCGGAGTTTCGCTCTTGTTACCCAGACTGGAGTGCAATGGCGCGATCTCAGCTCACCGCAACCTCCGCCTCCCGGGTTCAGGCAATTCTCCTGCCTCAGCCTCCTGAGTAGCTGGGATTACAGGCATGCACCACCATGCCCAGCTAATTTTCTGTAGTTTTA
>NW_016110815.1:2517-4221 GCF_001604975.1 Cebus imitator | reverse complement strand
GAAATGGAGTCTCACTCTGTCGCCCAGGCTGGAGTGTACTGTGTGATCTCGGCTCATTGCAACCTCCGCCTCCCAGGTTCAAGTGATTCTCCTGCCTCAGCCTTCCCAGTAGCTGGGACTACAGGTGCGTGCCACTATGCCCAGCTAAGTTTTTGTATTTCTAGTAGAAACATGATTTCGCCATGTTAGCCAGGATGATCTCAATTTCCCGACCTCGTGATCCACCCTCCTCAGCCTCCCAAAGTGCTGGGATTACAGGCATGAGCCACCTTGCCCGTCCTCCTTTCCTACCTTAAACTCCAACATTCCCCAAGCCTATATGCACAACAAAAAGCAGCTCACAGAGTGCTCTGTTTCCCAGTCTAATCTCACAACATCTCCTACTATACTTCGTCCTGTTGCTTCTTCTCTGCTTGACAGTGCTGCCTCCTTTGCTGGGCAAAACACAAGCTTAGTGAAGCAAAAAAGTAAGGGATGCTATTGACAAATGAAAAAGACAGCAGATTTTAACCCTAATTCTTTAGAGTTACGTGTCCTTTTGTAAGTAATGTATCATCATTGCATTTCGATTTCCTCATAAGGTTCTGATAGTAGACTCGGGGACAATATGTTCGTGCAAAGGATTTGGCAGACATAAATGCTATTAAATACTACATAATTTGGTCTTTTGTCAAAATTTGTTTTCAAAGTAACTTTCTCTGTAAAATTCTCACTGTACTGGTGAAGCATTTTAGCAAAATGGGCCACAAAACTTTTAAGATACTTTTATTTATTATTTACTTAAATATTTGTATACGTCTCCTTTAAAAAATATAACATTCTTTTCCATTGGTCTTTATCTCAGATTTGGTAACAGTACCATGCTGTTTTGATTAGAGTAGCCTTGTAATATAGTTTGAAGTCAGATAGTAGGATGCCACCAGCTTCGTTCTTTTTGCTTAGGATTGTCTTGGCTATGTGAGCTCCTTTTTGGTTCCATATGAAGCTTAACTTGTTTTTTTTTCCATTTCTGTGAAGAAGGTCAGTGATAGCTTGATGAGGATAGCATTGTATGACCATTTTAAAGATAACGATTCTTCCTAACCATGAGCATGGAATGCTTTTCCACTTGTTTGTGTCCTCTTATTTCTTTGAGCAGTGGTTTATAGTTCTCCTTGAAGAGATTCTTCATGTCCTTTGTTAGGTATTCCTAGGCATTTTATTCTCTTTGTAGCAATTGTGAATGGCAGTTCGTTCTTAATATGGATCTCTTTAAGTCTGTTATTGGTGTATAGGAATGCTTGTGATTTCTGCACATTGATTTTGTATCCTGAGACTTTGCGGAAGTTGCTTATCATCTTAAGGAGATTTTGGGCTGAGACGACGGGGTCTTCTAAACATCAATCATGTTGTCTGCAAATAGAGACAATTTGACTTCCTCTTTTCCTATTTGAATACCTTTTATTTCTTTTTATTGGCTGATTGCTCTGGCTAAAGCAACCAATACTATGTTGAATAGGAGGAGTGAGAGAGGACACCCTTGTCTTGGAAGTAATGCCACACATCTACAACCATCTGATCTTTGACAAACCAGACAAAAACAAGCAATTGGGAGAGGATTCCCTGTTTAATAAATGGTGCTGGGAAAACTGGCTAGCCACGTACAGAAAGCTGAAACTGGACCCCTTCCTTATACAAAAATTAACTCCAGGTGGATTAAAGATT
>NW_016110815.1:0-1238 GCF_001604975.1 Cebus imitator | reverse complement strand
CAGGACATGGGCATAGGCAAGGACTTCATGACTAAAACACCAAAAGCAATGGCAACAAAAGCCAAAATAGGCAAATGGGATCTAGTTGAACTTAGCACTTCTGCACAGCAAAAGAAACAATCATTAGAGTGAACTGACAACCAACAGAATGGGAAAAAAAAATTGCAACCTACCCATCAGACAAAGGGCTAATATCCAGGATCTACAAAGAACTAAAACAATTTATAAGAAAAACCAAACAACCCCATCAAAAAGTGGGTGAAGGCTATGAAAAGATACTTTTCAAAAGAATATATTTATGCAGCCAACAAACATGAAAAAATGCTCATCATCACTGGTTATTAGATAAATGCAAATCAAAACCACATTGAGATACCACCTCCTGCCAGTTAGAATGGCGATCATTAAAAAATCTGGAAACAACAGATGCTGTAGAGGATGTGGAGAAATAGGAACGCTTTTACACTGTTGGTGGTAGTGTAAATGGTGCAACCATTGGGGAAGACAGTTGGTGATTCCTCAAAGATCTAGAAATAGAAATATCATTTGACCCAGCAATCCCATTACTGGGTATACACCCAAAAGACTATAAATCATTTTATTATAAAGACACCTGCATATGTATTTTCATTGTACGACTGTTTACAATAGCAAAGACTTGGAACCAATCCAAATGCCCATTAATGATAGACTGGATAAAGAAAAGTGGCACATATACACTATGGAATGCTATGCAGCCATAAAAAAGGATGAGTTCATGTCCTTTGCAGGGACATGGATGAAGCTGGAAACCATCATTCTCAGCAAACGGACACAAGAATAGAAAACCAAACACCGCATGTTCTCACTCATAAGCGGGTGATGAACAATGAGAACACATGGTATATTCCCAACTCACGGGATAAGCAGTTCACTTATTACTATGCTTTTATAATAAAGGAGAAAAAGAAGGTTTAAAAAGCTACATATGTTATACCATATTACAGGTAAAGAATTGACCCAAATTTTTCTGTTGTCTAGTCATCCAAGACATTTGGTTTTAACACTATATATATATATTTTCTACTTAAAATAAAATCTACTGAGCATTTATTCCTTTAATCCCTGTTTATATAATTTCAATATATTATCTTATTCTCACAAAATCTAACTTAACAAATTAAGTAGTGGTATGCTGTCCATTTTAAAGAGGTGGGGAGTTGGGGAGAGACAGCATGGGGAGAAATGCCAGATATAGG
>NW_016110814.1:0-1704 GCF_001604975.1 Cebus imitator | reverse complement strand
AAGGTTTCACCATGTTGGCCAAGCTGGTCTTGAACTCCTGACCAAAGTCCTGGGATTACAGGTGTGAGCCACTGTGCCTAGACTTCACTAATTTCTATTGAAACCTTCATCACATGTCAGTTTTCAGATGCATATGGATCTGTTTCTGAGTTCTTTGTTTTTTGTTTTTAAAGTAGGATCTCACTGTCATCCAGGCTAGAGTGGAGTAGTGTGATCACAGCTAACTGCAGCTCTAGACTCCCATCAAGTGGGCTCAAGCAATCCTCCCATCTCAGCCTCCTGAGGAGCTGGGACGACAGGCATGTGCCACCATGCCTGGGTAATTTTTTTATTTTTTGTAGAGACAGGGTCTTGCCATGTTACCCAGGCTGGTCTCAAACTCCTGTGCTCAAGCAATCCTCCTGACTCAACCTCCCAAAGTGCTGGGATTACAGGTGTGAGCTGTTCCTGGGTTCTTTTTTTGTTTTTGTTTTGAGACAGAGTTTCACTCTTTCACCCAGGCTGGAGTGAAATAGCGTGATCTTGCAACCTCCACCTCCTGAGGTTCAAGCAATCCTTGTGCCTCAGCCTCCCGAGTAGTTGGGATTATAGGCACCCACCACCATGCCTGGCTAATTTTTATATTTTTAGTAGAGACAAGGTTTCACCATATTGGCCAGGCTGGTCTTGAACTCCTGACCTCAGGTGATCCATCCTCTGTCCTCCCAAAGTGCTAGGATTACAGGCATGAGCCACTGTGCCCAGAGTATTCCTGGGTTCTTTATCAGGTCATATTTGTCTATTTGTCTACTTGTCTACTCGTCCGGTACTATTCTATTTTTCTGTGGCTTGTCTTATTGTATTCTGGGGCACTTCTCCCCCTTTGCACTTCTTCACAACTGACTTGGCCAAATTCACGTATCGTTTGACCTGGGAATTCCACGTTTTAGAATGTATTTAGGATATATTACAGAAATACTTGAATAAAGCAAAGTGATGTACACACAATTTTTTTTTTTTTTTTGGGACGGAGTTTCGCTCTTGTTACCCAGGCTGGAGTGCAATGGCTCGATCTCGGCTCACCGCAACCTCCCCCTCCTGGGTTCAGGCAATTCTCCTGCCTCAGCCTCCTGAGTAGCTGGGATTACAGGCACGCACCACCATGCCCAGCTAATTTTTTGTATTTTTAGTAGAGATGGGATCTTACTGTGTTAGCCGGAATGGTCTTGATCTCCTGACCTCATGATCTACCCACCCCGGCTTCCCAAAGTGGTGGGATTACAGGTGTAAACCACTGCGCCCAGCCAAGGGTCTTCTTTAAGTCTTTCCCCAACCCTGGGTCACAAGGATGTTCTCTTACATTTTCTTTTATTAGCCTTATTGTGTAGCCTTCTACATTTTAGTCCTTAATCCATGTGGAGTCCATCTTTGTATATGATGTAAGGGAGAGGCCCAACTGCATTTTCTATCTGAACAGTGATCCAGTGTTTCCAACACGATCTAAACAATCTAGCCTTTCTTCACTCATATGTTAACAGCTTTATTGAGATAGAATTCACATACCATACAATTCATCCATTTAAAGCACATAGTTCAATGACTTTCAGTATAGTCACAGAACTGTAAAACCATTATCACAGTCCATTTTAGAACATTTTCATCACCCCCTCAAAAAGTCCTGTATTTTTTAGCTATCATCTTCACCTCTTTTTTTTTTTTTTTTTT
>NW_016110813.1:0-1706 GCF_001604975.1 Cebus imitator | reverse complement strand
TTCAGATAAGAGTTTGGAGACAGCTGCAGACAGAGGAGTGAGTGGGGTTTATGGAGAGAGAGTGTAGAGTAAGAGGAAAAGTGACCCAAGCCCAAGCCTCAGCACATGCCATCATCTAGTGGCGGGTCCAAGAAAGTAGAGGAGCGTGCAGTGGAGAAGGAGATGGAGCGGTCAGTGAGGTAGGAGGAACACCGGGAAGAGTGCGGAGTTCCTGCAGCCGGTGAAGAAGGGGTGGAATGCTGCTGAGAGGTTGGGTTAGGTGAGGACTGAGAAACAACCTTTGGCTTTGGCAGCTTGAGGTTGCTGGTGACCTAGAAAGGGTTGAGGAGTGGAGTAAGAAAGTGGGGACAAGTGGAGACAAGTCTTTCAAGAAATGTGGCTCACGTCTGTAATTCCAGCACTTTGAGGGGCTGAGGAGGGTGGATCACCTGAGCTCAGGAGTTCAAGACCAGCCTGGCCAACGTGATGAAACCACATTTCTACTAAAAATACAAAAAATTAGCTGGGCATGGGGGCGAACGCCTGTAATCCCAGCTCCTCGGGAGACTGAGGCAGGAGAATCGCTTAAACCCAGGAGGTGGAGGTTGCAGTGAGCTGAGATCGCACCACTGCACTCCAGTCTGGGCAACAAGAGCGAAACTCCGTCTCAAAAAAATAAAATAAAAGGAAAAAAACTGTGATTGTGGAGGGAGTGATAGAATGGTGGAGGGGGTGATAGCATGGTGGAGGGGGAAAGTTATATTCTTCAGCCATTACCCCCTCATATCAGGTCCAATAGTCCTGGAAGTGAGTGAAGAAATTAGATTTCAATCTCACCACTATTTCATGGCTCCAAAAGCCTTGTATTCGTTCCCCAGGGCTACAGTAACGAAGTACCCCAGACTGGGAGGCTTAGAAGCATGTTGTCTCACAGATCTGGGGGCCGCAAATGTGAAATCGAGGTCGGCAGGGTTGGCTCCTTCTGAGGGCTGTGAAATCTGTCCCATGCCCATTCTGAACTTCTGATGGTTTGCTGGCAATTATTGGCATTCTTTGGCTTAGAGATCGCACCCTGATCCCTGCCTTTTACACAGTGTTCTCCCTGTGTGTGCGTCTCTGTCCCAATTTCCCTTTTTAATAAGGAAACCAGTTATATGGGATTAGGGTCCACCCTACTCCAGTGTGACCTCATCTTACTTAATTGTATCTGTGATGAGTCTATTTCCAAATAAGGTCACATTCACAGGTGCTGGGGGTTAGGACTTCAACATACTGATTTTGGGGGGATACACCTGAACCTGCAACAAGCCCCATTCCCTTTTGGTTTCCTTCTTCTCCACTTCGCTGTGCCATCTTCTGGCCAGAGATTAGTCAGTTTCTTCCCAGGTCACGTCTGTGCTTCTCCCTGACTCTCCAGAGCTGCCTCGAGTGCCTCCATCCTTCCTTCCCAGCTGACCCCTGTCCGGAGAAGATCAAAGTCATTAGCTTCCAGCAGTGAGATCACCTCCCATCATTGACACTTTCAAAATAACTGGAAACATTGATGGACAGTGAAAGAGGCAAGAGAAGAAAATGTGATTTAATTCTGCCTGTATTCACTGAAAAGAAAGATGGGGCTGCAACTTCCATGACCTTTAGACACTTTCAACCTAGTTCTGAAAAAAAATTGTTTCTGTGGTTTTTTTCTTTCTTTTTTAGAGACGGAGTCTTGCTACATTGCCCAGGCT
>NW_016110812.1:0-1706 GCF_001604975.1 Cebus imitator | reverse complement strand
ACATGGTGGCGCAATCTTGGCTCACCGCAACCTCCGCCTCCTGGGTTCAAGAGATTCTCCTGCCTCAGCCTCCCAAGCAGCTAGGACTATAGCTAATTTTTGTATTTTTAGTAGACATGGGGTTTCACCATGTTGGCTAGGATGGTCTTGATTTCCTGACCTCATGATCCACCCGCCTCGGCCTCCCAAAGTGCTGGCATTACAGGCATGAGCCGCCCGGCAGATCCATTTAATTTAGACACTGATTAATCATTTTTTAAATGTCATTCTTTTGTGTAACCAGGATATTTTTTTTTTTTTTTTTTTTTTTTTTTTTTTTTTTTTTTTTTTTTTTTTTTTTTTTTTTTTTTGAGACAGAGTCTCACTCTGTTGCCTAGGTTGGAATGTGGTGACAGGATCTTGGCTCACGACAACCTCTGTCTTTTGGGTTCAAGCAATTCTCCTCTCCTGCCTCAGCTTCCCGAGTAGCTGGGATTACAGGATTGCCTCCGCCATGCTCGGCTATTTTTGTATTTTTTTTTTTAGTAGAGATAGGGTTTCACCATCTTAGCCAGGCTGGTCTCAAACTCCTGACCTCAAGTGATCCACCCACGTGGGCCTCCTAAAGTTCTGGGCTTACAGCTGTGAGCCACTGCACCTGGCCAATCGCCCACGATTTTAATGATTTATTTTGTTTATCGTCTGCGTGACTGCACTAGAATGTAAGTTCTCTGACAGCAGACACTTATTTTTTCATTCCTGTTTTTTTCATTGCTCTCTGCTCAGCATCCAGAACAGTGCCCAGCACATGGTAGACAGTCAAGGAATACCTGTTGGTTGGATGAATGGATCTGCGTTACATAACCTCCTTCCCAGATCAGCCAGCTTGCCAAACACCCCATGGGCAAGTAAACAGAACTGAGACTGGACATAGTGGCTCACTCCTGCAATACCAGTACTTTGGGAGGCCAAGGTGGGAGGATCACTTAAAGAGTTCGAGATTAGCCTGGACAACGTTGAGACCCTGTGTCCATTAAAAAATAAAAAATAATTAACTGGGTGTGGTGGTGCATTCCTGTAGGCCCAGCTGCTCAGGAGGCTGAAGCAGGAGGATCTCTTAGAGGCCAGGAGGTTGAGGCTGCAGTGAGCTATGATTGTGCCTCTGCACTCCAGCCTGGGAGACAGAGCAAGACCCTGTCTCCAAAAAAAAAATAAATAAATAAACCAAACAGAAGGACTGTTCCCCACCCCTCCAAAATTAAGGGAACATATATGCTTACATATAATATATGAATAGATAAAGACCGCCTGTAATCCCAGAACTTTGGGAGGCCGAGGCTGGTGGATCACCTGAGGTTAGGAGTTCAAGATCAGCCTGGGCAACATGGTGAAACTGTGTCTCTACTAAAAATACAAAAATTAGCTGGGTGTGGTGGCGGGCACCTGTAATCTCAGCTACTCAGAAGGCTGAGGCAGGAGAATCACTTGAACCCGGGAGGCGGAGGTTGCAGTGAGCCGAGATTGCGCCATTGCGCTCCAGCCTAGGTGATGGAATGAGACTTCATCTCAAAAAATAATACATACTGGCCAGGCGCGGTCGCTCACACCTATAATCCCAGCACTTTGGGAGGCTGAGGTGGGTGGATCACGAGGTCAAGAGATCGAGACCATCCCCGTCCACATGGTGAAACCCCGTCTCTACTAAAAATACAAAAAATTAGCTGGGC
>NW_016110811.1:3518-5225 GCF_001604975.1 Cebus imitator | reverse complement strand
CCTGTAATCCCAGCACTTTGGGAGGCTGAGGCAAGAGGATCACTTGAGTCCAGGAGTTTGAGACCAGCCTGGCCAACATAGCAAGACCCCACCTCTACAAAAAATGAAAAAATTAACCAGGTGTGCTGGCACACACCTGTGGTCCCAGCTATGTGGGAAGTTGGGGTGGGAGGACTACTTGAGCCTGAGAGGGTGAGGCTGTAGTGAGCTATGATTGCGCCACTGCACTCCAGCCTGGGCAACAGAGAGAGATTGCTAAGGAAAAATATATAAGAACATAAGGGATGGGAGGTGACCATGACTGTGTTTGGAGAGCACAGAATGCCACAGCAAGGGGAAGCAAGGAGGCCAGTGTGGCTCGAGTGGAGTGGGAGGAGTGGAAGGGGGTGAGCTCAGAGAGGCCGTGTGCAGCTCTGTCAAATTTAGGCTAGTAAACCAAGGTGTGGGCTTTTCATTTCATACTAAATGAAATGGGAAGCTAATGACAGGCTTTAAGAAGGGGTGTGATGTGATCTTACATGTGGGGTGTGTGTGTGTGTGTGTGTGTGTGTGTGTGTGTGTGTGTGTATGTTTTGAAATGGAGTCTTACTTGCTCTGTTACCAGGCTGAAGTACAGTAGCGTGATCTCGGTTCAGTGTAAACTTTGTCTCCGGGGTTCAAGCAATTCTCCTGCCTTAGCCTCCCAAGTAGCTGGGACTACAGGTGCATGCCACCATGTCCAGCTAATTTTTGTATTTTTAGTAGAGATCGGGTTTCACCTTGTTGGCCAGGATGGTCTCGATCTCTTGAACTCATGATCTGCCTGCCTTGGCCTCCTAAAGTGCTGAGATTACAGACGTGAGCCACCACACCTGGCTGAATCTTACATGTGTTTTAATAAACTTACTTGGGCTGCTGTGTTTGGAGAAAAGGATTGAAGGGGGCAAGAATGGAAGCAGGGAGACCAGTAAGGGGGCCACTGCAGTCATGCTGGCCAGAGGTGATGGTGACGTGGACCAGTAGGGGGCTGTGGGATGGAGAGGAGTGGACGACTGCAGATCTATTTTAGAGGTAGAATTATCAGAGTTTGCTGATGGAATTGGTGGAGGATGGGAAGGTTGAGGGAAAGTCATCTGAAGAATGACAGCTTGCAGGACTGTGGCTTGAGTACCTAGGTTGATGGTGGTGCCATCAACCTGATGTGGGAATAGGGTGTGTGTGTGTGTGTGTGTGTGTGTGTGTGTGTGAATTAGGAGTTCAGTTTGGGCATGTTAAGAGACTGGATTGCTGAGTAGGCCATTGCATAAATGACAATGAGGGGAGGAGGTCTGAGCTGAAGATGCACAGTTGGGAGTGTCTTCTCCTAGTTTTTCCTGAAGGCTTTGAAGTTGGGCATGTGCCTCTGATTTTCTTACACTAGCAGACCTCTGGGCTGGTGGGAAGCTGGCAGCAGATTGGATAGGATGAGATCAAGGGAGACTCATTTTAGGGAGCTTGGTGGCTTCATGGTGGGTCTAAGTGGTCTAAGTGAGATTCCTGTCTCAATACATGGCCCTGCTATTTTACATTCCCACCAGCAAAATATGAGGTTTCCATTTCTCCAGGTATTCACCAGTACTTGTTCTTGTTTGTCTTTTTGATTATAGCCATACTTGTGACTGTGAAGTGGTATCTCATTGTCTTTTAAATTTGCATTTCCATAATAACTAAGGATGTTGAGCATCTTCT
>NW_016110811.1:0-1390 GCF_001604975.1 Cebus imitator | reverse complement strand
CCTAAAGGATTACTGGATTAAAGAAATTTTCAATTTCCAAAATTTGGAAATTCACTCTCTTTATAACTGATATCTTCAGATGCATTTGGGCGTAAAGGGTGAAAACAAAGATGCTGGCTGTTCCCATATGCCTGATTACAGGGTCTCCCCAGAGGGGGCTGAAGTGAAGGAGGCTCTTGCCGGAAAACCTGGTGGAGGAGGTAGGAGATGCCAGCCCTTAGGTGAATGTGAAGTGTGTATGTGTGAAGTATGCAGCCCTCATGAATGTTAGGACAGAGGAGGCCAACCAGGGGTGCCAACTAGAGATGAGCTCTCTGGAATGGTGTTCAGTCACATGGAAATCACACCAGATTGGGACTTCAGGTGAAGTCTGGCAGTGGTAGGAGAGAATACTTAAAAAGTGAAGGACACCAGGTAAATGAATCAGGGATCCAAGGGGTGGGTCACATTTGGTGAGAGATTGATGTCATGAGACAATGTGGGGTCAGGTGAAGCCACCCTTTTTCTTCACTCTGTGTTGACACAAAAGACAAGAATGAAAGGCTGGGAATCATTTCTCACCATCCTTTCTCTAGGTTAGAGCAGTCATTCATTATTCATGAATAATATGTCTTTTACACTGAGTTCATGAATCCCTGTGTTCTTTCCTGGTATTTGTTTAAAATAGATAAAAATATTTTCTGTTCATACTTCTTTGAAAATTTCAAATGAAGTGCCTTTGATATGTGATCCTCAGTGATCTTTCAGTCAGTTATCCTTTGCTTAATAAGGGTGCTGATTCTTGAAACTTGAAATGCAATTTGCTCCAGCAGGTAGGATTCTAGTCTCCAAGGTCAGAGTGAGTCTTCGGCATCTGCTCAGAGAGTTTTGCAGGATCAGAATTGCTCTCCAGATTAACCCGGACACAAAGGCTTGGCCCAAAGACCAAGACTCTATATGGGAAGGTAGCTGAAAAACAAGTATTGTGGGATTCTGTTCTGCTGCAAGTAGTCTGAACTTTCTTAATTATACAATCCAGGACCTCAGAGTCCAGGGATTTCCAGCCAGAGTCTTCTACACAGCCTCTAGATTTGACTGTGGGCTTTGAAACGAAGCCCTAGTTGCCATTCTAACTCCTGCCCGTTCTATCCTGTTCCCTTAGATGGGTGATGTTCTGCTGTACCTTGTGAGTTCCCCTCCAAGGCATCTCTGCAAATGATTTAGTAAAGTGGGAAGAGGAACAGACAAACAAGAGTCAGTTCATTCTGGAGGCTAAGTCTAGGAATCTCTTACCTGATATTGATAGAAACAGATTCCTCTGGACGGAATGGAGAAAGAGAAAGAGGATCCCCACATCACAGATGGTCTAGGAAGTAGGAAAATGTCCCATAAAGTCAAGCTTTAACTCTCT
>NW_016110810.1:0-1707 GCF_001604975.1 Cebus imitator | reverse complement strand
GACGTAGTTTTGCTCTTGTTGCCCAGGCTGCAGTGCAATGGCATGATCTAGGCTCACTGCAACCTCTGCCTCCTGAGTTCAAGTGATTCTCCTGCCTTAGCCTCCTGAATAGCTGGATTACAGGCGCCAGCCACTGCACCTGGTTAATTTTTGTACTTTTAGTGATATGGGGTTTCTCCATGTTGGTCAAGCTGGTTTCACACTCCTGACCTCAGGTTATCTGCCCGCCTTGGCCTCCCAAAGTGCTGGGATTACAGGTGTGAGCCACCGCACGTGGCCCACAAATAATTGTTAAAGGCCTGGTCAGAGTTCTGAGCACGAGCAAGCTGCTCCCATCACTGTGTCCTCACTTGCTTATTCACTCCTCTGCAGAAACCCACAGGTGAGCTCACAACCAAAGTTCCTTCAGCTTTGAAATCTCCAAGGAATGTTAGCTACTACCCCACCGCTGCATTTTCCATTCCAACCCCCATATTCCCTCGAGTTACGACTTTGTAGCCACACAAGACACTTTGGTTTAACGGAAGCAGATTGATCAAGAGATGAGATTATGAAAGAAGAGACAAGTTTCAGTGCAGCGAGTTCTTTTTGTTTTCTTTGCAAAGAGACTGAAAATAATGTTAAGAGCCCAAATCAGGAAGAAATTTAAGAGATTAGGAATGAAGTGAGCTTTATACAGAGGAATTAAAAATATACAAGCCCTTTTTGTGACGACAGCACTCATGCAAACATGATCAACATTCCTAAAACTTTAGCGCCAGACTTTCTGTAAGAAGTGTGGCAAGCACCAACCTCACAAAGTGAGACAGTACAAGAAGGGCAAGGATTCTCTGTATGCCCAGGGAAAGTGGTGTTATGACAGGAAGCAGAGTGGCTATGGTGGGCAGGCTAAGCCGATTTTCCGGAAAAAGGCTAAAACTACAAAGAAGATTGTGCTAAAGCTTGAGTGCGCTGAGCCCAACTGCAGATCTAAGAGAATGCTGGCTATTAAAAGATGCAAGCATTCTGAACTGGGAAGAGAAGAGAAGAGAAAGGGCCAAGTGATCCAGTTCTATGTGTCATCTTTTGTTTTATTATGAAGACAATAAAATCTTGGAGTTTATATTCATTTCAAAAAATATGTATATGTACGTCAATGGAAGGGACCATGAAGGAACTCTGGAGGTACTGTTTATCTTACATTTCCTGACCTGGGTGTGTTCTGTTTGTGAAAATTCACTGAACTATAATGATACATAAATTTTTCTTTTTTTTTTTTTTTTTTTTTTTTTGAGATGAGTTTTGCTCGTTACCCAGGCTGGAGTATAATGGCACGACGTCGGCTTACTGCAATCTCCAACTCTCAGGTTCAAGGGATTCTCCTGCCTCAGCCTCCCGAGTAGCTGGGATTACAGGCATGCCGCCAACGTGCCTGGCTAATTTTGTATTTTTAGTAGAGATGGGGGTTTCTCCATGTTGGTCAGCCTGTTCTCAAACTTCTGACCTCAGGTGATCAGCCCACCTCAGCCTCCAAAAGTGCTGGATTACAGGCATGAGCCACCACGCCCAGCTCCTTTTCCCTTCAAAAAGGTAGCTACAAGACAATTATGCTGTCTTTTAGGTTTGCGAAAGGTTTCATTGGAAGCATTATCAGTTATATGGATATGACTTCTTGTAACTTCAAACAACTGGCATTATGTTAAACTCTGTTAAAATTAAAAAAAAAAA
>NW_016110809.1:0-1707 GCF_001604975.1 Cebus imitator | reverse complement strand
CAGGCTGGAGTGTACTGGTGCTATCTCGGCATACCACAACTTCCGCCTCCCCGGTTCAAGTGATTCTCCTGCCTCAGCCTCCTGAGTAGCTGGGACTACAGGTGTCCACCACCACGCCCAGCTAATTTTTTTATTTTTAGTAGAGACAAGGTTTTGCCTTGTTGGCCAGGCTGGTCTTGAACTCCTGACCTCAAGTGATCCACCCACCTCAGCCTCTGCATCCTCCGCCTCCCCGGTTCAAGTGATTCTCCTGCCTCAGCCTCCTGAGTAGCTGGGATTACAGGCACGCGCCACCATGCCCAGCTAATTTTTTGTAGTTTTAGTAGAGACGGGGGTTTCACCATGTTGACCAGGATGGTCTCGATCTCTTGACCTCGTGATCCACCCGCCTCGGACTCCCAAAGTGCTGGGATTACAAGCGTGAGCCACCGCGCCCGGCCCTACAAGACTCCATCTTAACAAAAAAAAAAGAAAAAGAAGGATTCTAGACTCCATAATTCAGAGCAGCACTGTCTATGAGCACTACAAATATGACTAATGTGAGTCAGGGACTGAATTTTACATATTATTGAATTTTAATTAACAGAAATCTAAATAGCTACATGTGATCATTACCTATGGTACTGGGCAGTGCAATTCTAGATTTCATATTTCTAGTTTCTGCAGCCTCTGAGCAACTGGGCTCTTTTATCTACCATCTCAACACCTTTTTTTTTTTTTTTTTTTTTTTTTTTTTTTTTTTTTTTTTTTTTTTTTTTTTTTTTTTTTTTTTTTTTTTGAGACGGAGTTTTGCTCTTATTGCCCAGGCTAGAGTGCAATGGCACAGTCTTGGCTCACTACAACCTCTGTCTCCTAGGTTCAAGTGATTCTCCTGCCTCAGCCTCCCAAGTAACTGGGATTACAGGCACATGCCATTACGCCTGGCTAATTTTTGTATTTTTAGTAGAGATGGGGTTTCACCACATTGGCCAGGCTGGTCTCAAACTCCTGACCTCAGATGATCCGCCCGCCTTGGCCTCCCAAAGTGCTGGGATTACAGGTGTGAGCTACCACATTGGTCCAATTTTTTTTTTAGAGATGAGGTCTTGCTATGTTGCCTAGGCTGGTCTGGGAGTCCTGGGCTTAAGCAATCCTCCTGCTTCAGCCTCCCAGGTAGTTGGGACTACAGGTGCACACTACTGAGCCCTGCTACAAAAATTCTTAATTCCAACTACCATTACTATTATTAATGATGTTGTAACTTTCACATATTTCTTTGTAAGTTTTGGAATATTTCTTTCTTTTTTTGAGATGGAGCTTTGGTCTTGTTTCCCTGGAGTGCAATGGCACAATCTTGGCTTACCGAAACATCCGTCTCCCGGGTTCGAGCAATTCTCCTGCCTCAGCCTCCCAAGTAGCTGGAATTACAGGAATGTGCCACCATGCCCAGCTAATTTTGTATTTTTACTAGAGAGGGGGTTTCTCCATGTTGATCAGGCTGGTCTCAAACTCCCGACCTCAGGTGATCCGCCTGCCTTGGCCTCCCAAAGTGCTGGGATTACAGGTGTGAGCCATTGCACCTGGCCAGAACAAGGCATTCTCTAAACATAACCTCAGTAAAATGATGAAAAGCAGGAAATCGGGCCGGGCGCGGTGGCTCAAGCCTGTAATCCCAGCACTTTGGGAGGCCGAGGCGGGTGGATCACGAGGTCAAGAGATCGAGACCAT
>NW_016110808.1:0-1707 GCF_001604975.1 Cebus imitator | reverse complement strand
AAAAAAAAAAAAAAAAAAAAAAAAAAAAAAAAAAAAAAAAAAAAAAAAAAAAAGAAGAATAGTAGTATAAAGAATTATTTGTTACTGGTTTTAAAATCTGTAAAAAACTAGTATACTGAGGGTAAAGTGTATGGCAGTTTCCCAAAGCTCTGTGTATCTTTTAGTATTTTTATCCATATTTCTAAATTAACAAAGGGGTGCTCCTTTTGTCACATTTTTATTTATCCCAAGCTATGTATCTGACAAACTGTATATTTTAAAAATTACAGGGGCCAGGTGTGGTGACTTACACCTGCAATCCCTAGCACTTTGAGAGGCCCAGGCATGCAGATTCCTTGCACTCAGGAGTCAAGACCAGCCTGAGCAACATGGTGAAACCCCATCTCTACAAAAAATACAAAAACAAACAAACAAACAAAAACATTAACCAGGTGTGGTGGCGCATGTCTGTAGTCCCAGCTACTCTAGGGGCCAAGGTGGGAGGATGGCTTGAGCACAGGAGGTCAAGGCAGCAGTGAGCTGAGATCACACCACTGCATTCCAGCCTGGGTGACAAAGTGAGATCATGTCTCAGAAAAAAAAAAAATACTGTATGTTACAAAACAGTAGTACAAAAGGACTCATTCATTTATACACTCAACAAGTATTTAAAGACTGCCTGCTCTCTGCTAGTCATTAATCTCATAGTAACAATAAACTGGGGAGCAGATAGACAAGGCCCGTACATTCCGGTGGATTCCACTTTCGAACAGAAACGATTAGAAAAGCCTTTGACTAGAAACTTATGCAACTAGATACCAATATCATACATCTTTAAGTGGAAGGATTTATAAGTTTTCTAATGTACTTTTCCATTTTGATTTTCCTATATAAATGGGCACTGTCAAACAATAAGAAATAGGAAATAAGAAACTGATCATACTCAAACAATAAAAACGGTATTAAAAGTCTGAGATTTAAGATAGGTGAAAGGTTTCTTTCTCTTTTAAATAAAACCCAAATCAATTTTCAGTTCCATCCTTCTACCCAAAAGTGTATTTGAAGAACTGGTATATTATTATTAATAAAAGCAAGAATATTAGTGATCTGGCAATTTTATTGGTGTTTTTAAGATATAGTTGTAATAAGAAAAGTTTTAATTTGGCTGGGCGTGGTGGCTCACGCCTGTAATCCCAGCAGTTTGGGAGGCCAAGGCATGCGGATCACCTGAGGTCAGGAGTTCAAGACCAGCCTGACCAACCTGGTGAAACCCTGTCTCTACTAAAAGATACAAAAATTATCCAGGTGTAGTGGTGGGTGCCTGTAATCCCAGCTACTCAGGAGGCTGAGGCAGGAGAATCACTTGAACCCGGGACGCAGAGGTTGCAGTGAGCCAAGATCATGGCATTGCACTCCAGCCTGGGCGTCAGAGCCAGATTCCATCTCAAAAAAAAAAAAAGGCTGGGCGCGGTGGCTCACGCTTGTAATCCCAGCACTTTGGGAGGCCGAGGCTGGTGGATCACTAGGTCAAGAGATCGAGACCATTCTGGTCAACATGGTGAAACCCCGTCTCTACTAAAAATACAAAAATTAGCTGGGCTTGGTGGCGCACGCCTGTAGTCCCAGCTACTCGGGAGGCTGAGGCAGGAGAATTGCTTGAACCCAGGAAACGGAGGTTGCGGTGAGCCGAGATCGCGCCATTGCACTCCAGCCTGGGTAACAAGAGCG
>NW_016110807.1:0-1709 GCF_001604975.1 Cebus imitator | reverse complement strand
TTGTGTTCGCAGCCGCCGCCGCGCCGCCGTCGCTCTCCAACGCCAGCGCCGCCTCTCGCTCGCCGAGCTCCAGCCGAAGGAGAAGGGGGGTAAGTTTCCCAGTCTGTCCTCTTCCCCAGAACCGAGCCCTGCTTGCCGTCAGCCCCGACCCGGGCCCTGGTGGTGCCGGGAGGGGACCCGTAGCCCCTCCACCTTAGCCCACAAACTTTTTGGCCCAGAAATGGAGCGAGTTTCCCTCTTCCCTCTGGCGGCGGCGGCTCCCCAGTCTCTCGCCGCCTCAGCCCAACAGCAGCAACCGCCGCGGCGCCGAGCCTGCTCTCCCTCCTCCTCCCCGCGCCCCTGGCTCCTCTTTCTTCGGTGATATCCCGCCCGCCGTCCCTTCCGCGGACCCCAAACCTTCACCACGACCCGCGCGGGCCTCTTAACTACTGCCCCCGGGCCCCGGCCCCCAGTTTTCGGGCGGGAAAGGGGTGGAAATTGCCGCCGCTTCGCACCCTGGGGTAACTCGCTTTTTGCTGCCTCCCCACAGTTGTTGCTAAGCTTCACCATCTTGTCTCTCTTCTCTGGTCACCGACCATATTTTTTCCCCCGTTTCTCTTCCCCATTTGAAAAAAGCAAGAATTTTTAAAAGAGGGACATTTTTTCCCCTTTTTTGGAGAAGCGAAAACTTGATGCATTTGAAATGCAAAAAAAACTTTTGCATTTTGGAGGGCGGCACGTGGCAGGGGATCGGGGTATTTTCGAGAGATTTGGTGTTTTGTCTGTTTGGAACGGAATCGGATACGTTTTGCGATTGTTTCCATTTTGTTCTGGTCTGGGAGCCGAGTTGGTGCCTGCTCGAGGCGCTGGGAGCCAGACGGGCATGTTAGGGGACCCTGTGCCGAGGGACCCAGAGGAGGCAAAACCAAAAGTTTATGTGGTGCTTGGGGTGGACCGGTCGGCGGATGTCGTGCCTTAATTAAAGCCTGGGTGCGGGGCACTTTTTATTTCACTGGGAAGCCTGTGAGGACTGGACGCGAGGGCTTTGCTTTGTAGAATGCTCGCTGGTGGTAGCTGTTGTTCCTCTCTTGTTTTTTCGAGACGCCTTTTTGTCAACATAACGATATGTTTATTGAACCGTACAACACCAAGAATATTTTCAGATATTTACAGCAATCCATCAACAGCCAGACGAATGGGGGGGCAGAGGGGGGAGTAAGACCTTTTTTGCTGTAATTTTGACTCGATCCTCCAGCGGTATGTGGCTTCATTCTTTTGACTTGTTTGTGGATGGAATGTTTACAGACATTTCTAATTTCTGCTTTAATTAATTAAAGAAATTGATCAAAGGCTGTTAAGAGGTCTTTTTGTTTTGCAGTTTGTCGCTCAGAATTGGCATTTCGAGAGAGGATTGGTATTAATTGCTAACAATTTTCTAGTACTCTAGTTTGTTTCAAGAAGTCATTTTGGGTAGACGTAATCTGCACCCTTTCAAATTATATAACAATATGAACATTATTTTTTATACTGATCATAATTTCCAGATAGGGGGAGGGAGTGATCGTGATTGTGGCAGGAAAACTTGTGTGTTTAGTAGTTTCATATGGTGATTTGATTTTTTTTTTAATGCTGGTAGGTAAGTAAGGAGGTCTCTATACCATGGCTCGTACAAAGCAGACTGCCCGCAAATCTACCGGTGGTAAAGCACCCAGGAAGCAACTGGCTACAAA
>NW_016110806.1:0-1710 GCF_001604975.1 Cebus imitator | reverse complement strand
CTCCCAAGATCAAGTGATCCTCCCCGCTCAGCGTCCCGAGTAGCTGGGACTACTGGTGCATGTCACACCCCGCTAATTTTGAGTTTGGTTGTTTTGTTGTTGTGGTGGTGGTTGTTTTTCTTTGTTTGTCTGTTTTTGGTAGAAATTGGATTTTGCCATGCTTCCCATGCTGGTTTTGAACTCCTGGCCTCAAGCAATCTGCCAGCCTCAGCCCCAGCCTCCCAAAGTACTGGGATTACAGGCTTGAGCCACCCCACCTGGCCTAAATCTTTAAGTTCAAAGTAAGTATGAACACCCACTGATGTTGATTCATACTGCCCTTTCCAGGGGATCATGAATCTTAAGACGCAGTCTTATGATATTGTGAAAGGAAACTATCTTGGGTGCCCAAAATTACTAAGGAAAATTCAAGCTGGGAACTGTCTCCCATTCTATTCGAAGTCACCCCTCTGCTCACTGTGATAGATGCGTGTCTGATTGCTTTCTTTGGAAAGGTTAATCAGAAACTCAAAAGAATGTAATCTCCCTGCTTTGGGTCATCCTGCCTTTTCTTCACGCTGTCCCACCTTTCTAGACCAAACCAATGTATTTCTTAAAGATAGTATTTAGTGTCTCCTGTCTCTCTAAAATGTATAAAACCAAGCTGTGCCCTGACCACTTTGGGCACATGTCATCAGGACTTCCTGTGGCTGTGTCACAGCTGCGTCCTCAACGTTGGCAAAATAAACTTTCTAAATTAACTGACACCTGTCTCAGATTTTGTGGATTCACAATATCCAGATATGTGGACAAGCACAAATACATCAAGGAGCTTGACAGATGACTGCCCTTGTCTCCTAGATCAAAAGAAATTCAACTTATGATTTAACCTGTCAAGAATATCTGTGCTTTCCCGTTTGTTTCTATGTGTTCTGTCATTAATTTTCTTCAACATGACATGTCCCCTTCATCGACTTGTTCTGTTGGAAAATCTTCACTTTTATCTCTCTGCCAATATCCCACAGCTAAGGACCCTCACACTACATACACACAAATATACTCTTCTACCCCCGAGTTCATCATTTTAAGAGCTGACAGTTAAGAAAAAAAATTCAGGCCAGGCAAAGTTGCTTATGCCCGTCGTCCCAATACTTTGGGAGGCCACGGTGGGTGGATCACCTGAGGTCAGGAGTTCGAGATCAGCCTGGCCATCACAGTGAAACCCACATCTACTAAAAATACAAAAATTAGTGGGACATGGTGGTGGGTGCCTGTAATCCCAGCTACTCCGGAGGCTGAGGCAGGAGAATTCCTTGAACCCAGGAGGCGGAGGTTGCAGTGAGCCAAGATTGTGCCATTGCACTCCAGCCTGTGTGACAGAGCAAGATTCTGTCTTGGAAAAAAAAAATGAAAAAGAAAAAATTTCAAGAATAAGACAATAGGCTGGGTACGGTGGCTCACGTCTGTAATCTCAGCACTTTGGGAGGCTGAGGCAGGTGGATCACCTGAGATCAGGAGTTCAAGAACAGCCGGGCCAACATTATGAAGCCCCATCTCTACCAAATATACAAAAAATTTAGCTGAGTGTAGTGGTACATGCCTGTAATCCCAGCTACTCAGGAGGCTGAGGCATGAGACCCTCTTGAACCTGGGAGGCAGAAGTTATAGTGAGCAGAGATCACACCACTGCACACCAGCCTGGGCAACAGAGTGAGACTCTGTGTCAAAAAA
>NW_016110805.1:0-1710 GCF_001604975.1 Cebus imitator | reverse complement strand
TTTTTTTAAGAAGACCCAACTGGGCCATTTATCAGAAAGCAGAGGGCCAGGCATGGTGGCTCACACCTGTAACCCCAGCACTTTGGGAGGTCGAGGCAGGCGGATCACGAGGTCAACAGATTGAGACCATCCTGGCCAACATGGTGAAACCCTGTCTCTACCAAAAATACAAAAGTTAGCTGGGCGTGATGGTGCGCGCCTGTAGTCCCAGCTACTCGGGAGGCTGAGGCAGGAGAATCGCCTAAGGAGCCCAGGGGGCGGAGGCTACAGTGAGATCACGCTACTGTACTCCAACCTGGCGACAGAGCGAGACTCCATCTAAAAAAAAAAAAAAAAAAAATAAAAAAAGAAAAAAAAAAAAAAAAAAGGGGAAAGCAGAAATCTTGGTAGAATTATAGGATTCAGCTACAAAATATACTTGGTATAAAGACTGAGGAAAAAAGACACTGGTTAGAAAGGAAAGCAGCAGAGAATAGCAAGTAAAATGCACCTACAGACAATAATCTTGAAGGGATCAGTGTGAGTAGAAAAGCTCTTAAATGGCAGCCACAGAGATTTTAATAAAAGGCAATGTTCTGAGCTGGGTACAGTGGCTCGTGCCTGCAATCCCAGCACTTTGGGAGGCCAAGGTGGGCGGATCATTTGAGGTCAGGAGTTCAAGACCAGTCTAGTCAAAATGGCAAAACCCAGTCTCTACTTAAAATACAAAAATTAGCCAGTTGTGGTGGTAAATGCCTATAATCTCAGCTATTCGGGAGGCTGAGGCCGGAGAATCGCTTGCATCTGAGAGGCAGAGGTTGCAATGAGCCGAGATCGTGACAGTGCACTCCAGCCTGGGCAACAAAGTGAAACTCCATCTCAAATTTTAAAAAAGGAATGTTCTGGATGATGGGTACATGGGGGCTCATCACACTACTTTCAACACGTTTATTTATTTCTTTATTTTTTAATAGAGACACAGTCTCCAGTCTCGCCATGTTGCTCAGGCTGGTCTTGCCTTTTTGGACTCCAATGATCCTCCCAACTCGGCCTCCCAAAGCGCTGGATTACAGGTGTGAGCCACTGTGCCCAGCTTCTATCCACTTTTAAAAGTTTGAAATTTCTCATAAGAATTTTTCAAATCAGAAAGCCCATCAAGAGTCAAAGGAAATTTCTTCATTAGAGACTCTTTCATATCTTTTAAATTTCTAACTAGGTAACTATATTATTTATTCAATAAATAAAATTTTAAAATTTAATAAAAGACTACACTAACAAAACAGTATTGAAAACCAAAACAAACTGGCTGGGCGCAGTAGCTGACGTCTGTAATTCCAGCACTTTTGGAGGCCAAGGCAGGTGGATCACTTGAGGCCAGGAGTTCAAGACCAGCCTGGCCAACATGGTGAAACCCCATCTCTACTAAAAATATAAAAATTAGCTGGACATGGTGGTACACACCTGTAATCCCAGCTACTTGGAAGGCCGAGGCACAAAAATCGCCTGAACCCAGGAGGCGGAGGTTGCAGTGAGCCTAGATTGCACCACTGCACTCCCATCTGGGTGACAGAGCAAGACTCTTGTCTCAAAAAAAACCCCAAAAAAACAAAAACAAAAAATAAACCAGGCACAGTGGCTCACATCTGTAATCCCAGCACTTTGGGAGGTTGAGGCGGGTAGATCACCTGAGGTCCGGAGTTCAAGACCAGCCTGATCAACATGGCAAGACAC
>NW_016110804.1:0-1712 GCF_001604975.1 Cebus imitator | reverse complement strand
AAAAAAAAAAAAAAAAAAAAAAAAAAGAGAGAGAGGTAAGGCCTTGATCAGGGCTCTGAGCTGTCAAGGAGTAGTGCCAGGACCAGAACCCAAGTCTTCTGACCTCAGGTATAGGCTTCTTTCAATCACATAAAGTGTCTTTCAATTTCCAAATGATGGCCAGGCGTGGTCACTCACGCCTGTAATCCAAGCACTTTGGAGGCCAGGTGGGTGGATCACCTGAGGTTGGGAGTTCAAGATCAGCCTGACCAACATGGTGAAACCCTGTCTTTATATTAAAAAAATAAATAAATAAAAAATGTTTAAAAAAAAGAAAAAAAAAATTTCCAAATGACTTCTAAAATAAGGCCAAGTGGTTTGATTTTATTTTCTTCAACTGAGTCAATCACAAGAATGTCTCCAAGCAATAAAAGCAGCAAAAAAGTGCAGTGTAAAAGAGCACAGGTACTGGAGTAAGACGTCTGTGCAAATACTAACTCCATAATGACCCCGAACTTCAACTTTCTCGGTCATAAAAAAGGGCCTTTCTAAATAGAAGTACTCTCTAAGGTTAACTGAAGAACAAATGAAACCACATATGTAAAAGCCCCTAGCCCAATGCTGTCTGTTTACATAAGGCCAATAAATGATCCTGATCTTCTCAACTCTCATCTATACCACATGCCCCAGCAAAGTCTTCCTGAATCCCTGTCTATGAAATAGTAATTTTATATTTTATATAAAAGAAACCATATATGTGTGTATACATGTGTGTGCATGTATATTATAGTGAAGAGAAGAGGAAACTTAACACTTTATTGTTCATCTATCCTGCCAAGACTAGACAGATAATAGCCACAATCCTCCCCTTTAGGAGACAGGATTTGAATCCAGAGCTCACTGATTCCAAAGTATGCAAGCTTCATCCTTAGGCTTTACTGCCTCCCAACAAACAGCAATATCCTTCAGATCTTGTTTTTCCTTCCTGCTATGTGTTCTTTGAAATTCCAGTGTTTTGAACAAATAGTTGTAAGAATCAAAAAGGGAGATCCATGCGTGACATCTCCCTTCTTCCATACTTGCATCTCGAGGCATATTCAGGGATGCAATTTCTCAAAATTCTTTCATTATCAAAACGGAAGTAAAAGACAGGTTCTAATAATCTCTGTCTGACCCAGGTAACTATCTCAAGGGGAAAAAGTCTTAACAAATCTTTCTGATGCAATACAGTATACTGAGAAATGCTACACAAGTGGAATGCTGGCTGGGCACAGTGGCTCATGCCTGCAATCCCAGCACTTTGGGAAGCTGGGGTGGGTGGATCACCTGAGGTCAGGAGTTCCAGATCAGCCTGGCCAATGTGGCAAAACTCCATCTCTACTAAAAATACAAAAATTAGTCAGGCGCGGTGGTGGGTGCCTGTAATCCCAGCTACTCGGGAGGCTGAGGTAGGAAAATCAACTGAACCCAGGAGTTGGAGGTTGCAGTGAGCTAAGATTGCACCACTGCACTCCAGCTGGGTGACAGAGTGAGACTCTCTACCTAAAGAAAACCCTCAAAACCAAAACCAAACAAAAAAACACAAATGGAATGCTTAGAATTAGCCATTACCTGTCTGTGCTCAGACAGAAGCAATTTTTTTTTTTTTTTTTTTTGAGGCAGAGTTTCGCTCTTGTTACCCAGGCTGGAGTGCAATGGTGCAATATCAGCTCACCGCAACCTCCGCCTCCTGG
>NW_016110803.1:0-1713 GCF_001604975.1 Cebus imitator | reverse complement strand
AAAAAAAAAAAAAAAAAAATATCACCAGTGAGACGGGTGAAAATCGAATGCCCGCGGATGTGATATGCTGAGAAAGACACATCATCTATGGAGTATTCCGGCCAAGAAATGCACAGCATGAAGCTAATCAGGGGGAAACATGAGATAAACCCAAAATGAGGAATATACTATTAAAAGGAGCAGAGACGTGCTGTATTCTTCAAAAGTATCAATGCCGTAAAATAAGAAGAAAAGCTATGCAGATGTTCTGGATTAAAGGTGACCGGACTGCGCGCCGTGTCTCGCGCCTGTAATCCCAGCACTTTGAAAGGTCGAGGGGGCGGATCACCTGAGGTCAGGAATTCGAGACTAGCTTGGCCAACATGGCAAAACCCCATCTCTTTTAAAAAATACAAAAATTAGCTGGTGCAGTGGCAGGCACCTATAATGCCAGCTATTCAGGAGGCTGAGGCAGGAGACTCGCTTGAACCAGGAAGTGGAGGTTGCAGTGAGTTGATATTGCGCCATTGCACTCCAGCCTGCTAGAAGGAGCAAGACACTGTCTCAAAAAAAGAAAGAAAAAAAAAGTGACCAAAGAGACATTGCAGCTAAATGCAATACCTGACTCTGGACTGGACACTGTTTTGTAGTTATTTTGGGTTTTTTTTCTTTGTTGTTGTTGTTGTTGTTTTAAGGCTCTAAAGCATATTACTGAGTTAATTTTACCCAAAAAAAAAAAAAATTAAATATATGTAGCAGATCACAGAGAAATGTTTATCAATAAAAAACGTGCTGACGTTGATAACTACACTGTAATTATGTAAGAAAATGTCCCTATTTTTAAAAAATACACACTGAGGCCCCACACAGTGGTTCAGCCTGTAATCCCAACACTTTGGGAGGCTGAGGTGGGCAGGTGGCTTGAGCTCAGGAGTTCAAGACCAGCGTGGGCAATGTGGTGAAACCTTGTCTCTATTTTTTTAAATTGAAAACTATAAAAAAAAATTTAAAAAGAAAATACACACGAAGGTATTTAGGAATAAAGAGCCATGATGCATTTAACATGGCTTCAAGTGATTGAAGGGGGAAAAAAAGTGTGTGTGTGTGTATATAAAATAAAATGAGAGGAATCACTCTACCCAAATTTGAAGCCTTCTATAAAGGTACAGTGTCAAAAACAGTGTAGCGTTGGCACAAAGATAGACACATACATCAATGGAACAGAATAAAGACCCAGAAATAGAATAGACCCACATAAATATGTCCAACTAATTTTTGACAAAGGATCAAAAGCAATTCAGTGGAAGAAATATGCTTTTTCAACAAATGATGCTGGAGCAAGTGGACATCCATAGGCAAAAAAAGTAAACTTCAACCTAAACCTACGCCTGAAAAAAAAAAAAAAAAAAAGGAAAAGATCCATGACCCAAACTTTATACCTTATACAAAAATCAAATCAAAATGGATTCCAGACTTAAATGTAAAACTATAAAACTTTTAGAAAGGAATAGGAGAAAATTTTCTAATATCCAGAGCTATGCAAAGAGTTCTTTGGCTTGTTATCAAAAGCACAATAAGAGGGAAAATTGAAAAGTTGGACCTTATCAAAATTATCTTTGCTCTGTGAAGGACCCTGTAAAGAAGATGAAAAAGCCATACTACCAACTGGGCAAAATACCTGAAATCACATACCCAATAAAGAAGTATTGCTGGGCGCAGTGGCTCACGCCTGTA
>NW_016110802.1:0-1713 GCF_001604975.1 Cebus imitator | reverse complement strand
TCTTTGCTCTCTACTTACGGCTGCTGGCAGCCCCACCTCAGCTTCACATCCAAGCTGGCTAAGAACGCTGGACAAAGAGAATCTGTTGAGAGGAGAGAACAGGGAGACGCCAACTTGGGCATGACTGTCACGGTTACAGTCCCGGGCAGTGCTGCTGGTCATGGTGGCAGTGGTATGGGTGGTCTCAATGTGATGTGCTGGTGGCGTGCCAACCGACATTGCTGATGTGGGTTCAGAGCTGCAGTGGAACAATGAGCTAGACCTTCCTCTAAGCTCAAATCCCAAGCATTACCACCTTTCTTTCTTACAGCACTCCCACCATCTCTGCTTTATTGGTGGTCACATCCTAGCCCTGGGTGCCCATCTCTCAATAACATGATGTGAGAGGAAGGAAAAGGAAAACTTTTCTCATTTTCCAACTCATACCCATCAAGATACAAACAAAACTCCTGACTCTCGTGAATGTTACTGAGACAGAAATTAGTTGGAAGACTAGCTGGTAATTCACAAATCAACCCAGAAGTTTCTGGAAATGAGCAGGAAGCAAAACACACCAGGGGACGGCAGCTTTCACTACAGCTGAGGTCTTGCAGTGTCCAATCTGATAATGAGGTGCCTCCCTGAGACCCTGGCCATCCTGCCGGCCCCATGGCCCCACCGCTAACAGGTGCGGAATGCTGGGACCTCCACCGCCCACCTTCAGGTCAAGTGTCCAGTGCCCCTGGGCTGATTGTCCTCACTCACTGCTCAGAGTCCCAAACAGGGGTCCAGCTGGCCAAGCCTGGGTCCTGTGCCTGCACCCCACTGCCAAGGGTCTTGGAGAACTAGTAGCCAGTCTTTCCTGCTTCCCTGGTGGGTGGCCGAGTCCCAATATAAAAAGTGGGTTCAAATGCAAGGCAGCCAAAAACCAGGAACTATTTAGTTCACTCACCTAATCCTGGCTATCTTTAGCTGATCAACAAACAGAAAAGCAGAAAACCCAAAATCTGACTGCTCTATCTGCTTATCCTTCTGTGAGCCCTTCTGAGCCGGCTTTGGGGAGTAGCCGCGCATGCAGCTGTGGGATTTAATTACATCCTGTTCAGGAGGAAAGGACAGAGGTGCTTGTCAGGCATGTGGCTCAGTTGACTGTTCAGATTGGAGTCTTTGCTCTTGGGCCGTGAGGTCTCAGGAGCCAGGGGACCTCAGCCAGTCCCAGTGAACTGAACGAAGAGTCGCTAGTGGAAGCAAGAGGCGCCATGGGGCCCCCAGAAGATTAGGAGCCTGGACGTGCCAGTTCTAGCACATTCTGTGGAGCCATTCACCAGCCAAGGAGCCGGGAAGTCTGAGCTCCAGCCCAGCCCTGCCTTTGCTTCTGGCATAGCTTTGAGCAGATCTTTCAACTTTTTGTGACTCAGTTTACTCACTTGCCAAATAGAGGTAATCAAATGGCACTCAAAAGACTTTTGTAAGACTCTAATGAGTGTTTATAAAGCACTTTGGAGAGGTTTATAGTCATTCAAGCTGGGAAAGGAATTACAAATTATTCAGGAGAAAACGGTAGTATTTAGAATCCGAATTTTTCAGCTGTCAACAGGTTTTCCTAGATGTTTGCAAGACTCTCATAACAGGACACCCTGGGGTTCCATTGGCACCAGCTTGTTTCATTCCGAGCAGCTCTCCTCCCTGAAAAGCGTACCGCAGGCGGGGGGAGGGTCACGCAGCGGCGTACCG
>NW_016110801.1:0-1713 GCF_001604975.1 Cebus imitator | reverse complement strand
GAGACAGTCTCACTCTGTCGCCAGGATGGAGTACAGTAGCACGATCTTGGCCCACTGCCTCCCGGGTTCAAGCAATTCTCCTGCCTCAGCCTCCCAAGTAGCTGGGACTACAGGTGCATGCCACCACGCCCAGCTAATTTTTGTATTTTTAGTGGAGACAAGGTTTCACCATGTTGGCCACAATGGTCTCGATCTCCTGACCTTGTGATCCACCTGCCTCAGCCTCCCAAAGTTCTGGGATTACAGGGGTGAGCCACCATACCCAGCCTCATCTATATAATCTCTAGATGAGATGCGAGCTCCACAAACTCAAGGAGCATGCCTGCTTTGCTTGCCACTGTCTTTCCAGAACCTTGGCCGTCTGGTACGTGGTAGATGGTCAATACATTTTTTTTTTTTTTGAAATGGAGTCTTACTCTGTTGCACAGGCTGGAGTACAGTGGCACAATTGCAGCTCACTGCAACCTCTGCCTCCTGGATTCAAGTGATTCTCCTGCTTCAACCTCCTGAGTAGCTGAGTAGCTGGGATTACAGGCATGTGCCATCACGCCCAGCTATTTTTTGCATTTTTAGTAGAGACCGGGTTTTACCATGTTGGTCAGGCTGGTCTCGAACTCCTGACCTCATGATCGACCCACCTTGGGCTCCCAAAGTGCCGGGGTTACAGGCGTGGGCCACCACAGCCGGCCAGTCAATAAATATTTGCTGAACATACGAATGAATGTACAAATGATGTTGTCAGGTATGCAGGAAAAGATTTTCCCTGGCAGAAGGGTGGTAGTCAGATTGAAGGAGACAACTGGGAGACAAGGAGAGAGGAAGGAAGGACCACTCTGATTTACTGGGCAAAAATGTAAGTCTAGGCTGGAGATGAGTCCCATGGTGGGGGAAATGGACATCCAGGGAATTGAAAAGACATTTTAGGCCCAGTGTGGTGGCTCACACCTGTAATTCTAGCGCTTTATTGGGCCCAAAGTGGGAGGATCACCTGAGGTCAGGAGTTCGAGACCAGCCTGGCCAACATGATGAAACTCCATCTCTACTAAAAATCCAAAAAACTGGCCAGGCGAGGCGCGGTGGCTCATGCCTGTAATCCCAGCACTTTGGGAGGTAGAGGCAGGCGGATCACGAGGTCAGAAGTGTGAGACCAGCCTGGCTAATATGGTGAAATCCCGTCTCTACTAAAAATACAAAAATTAGCCAGGTGTGGTGGCACATGCCAATACTTCCAGCTACTCGGGAGGCTGAGGCAGAAGAATTGCTTGAACCTGGGAGGCAGATGTTGCCGTGAGCCAAGATCATGCCATTGCACTCCAGCCTGGGCTGGAGTGAGACTGCATCTCAAAAAAATAAAATAAAATACATAAAATTAGTAGAGTGTAGTGGCAGTGCCTATAATCCCAGCTACTCGGGAGGCTAAGGCAGGAAAATTGCTTGAACCCAGGAAGCAGAAGTTGCAGTGAGCCGAGACTGCACCACTGCACAGCAGCCTGGGCAACAAGAGCAAAACTTCATCTCCAAAAATAGGAAGAAAGACCCACTCTGATTTACTGGGCAAAAATATGAGTCCAGGTTGGAGAAGACTCCCACTGTCTTCTTCCTTCAAGAATAGGAGTGTAATGAAGCCAGAATCTCTGTGTTTTAATACCAGCTCCATCACCAGCTGTGTGACACTGGGCAAGTTTCTTTCTTTCTTTTTTTTTTTTTTTTTGA
>NW_016110800.1:0-1714 GCF_001604975.1 Cebus imitator | reverse complement strand
TTTTGGTCTTGGGTCATTTAGAATCCTACTTTTTTGGAAGGAAGGACAAGGCAGTGTGAGTTTAATTTCTCTGTCAGTACTATCTACTCCTGAGAACCAGGACAATTCGGCTTTGTATTTTGTTGCATTTATTTCTTCGGGCGCCTGTCTTCTTCAACCACCATTCTCCAATGCAGATGATTCTCTTTTCCATCCCAGAATATTGTAACTTGAGAAATAGTTAGATAATATTATTAGCAATGCTATGTGTGTGGTTCACAAGAATCATTATGTTAACATTAACATTAGAGATATAAATGATCAGTATAACTTGACATTCCTGTCTTTTGTATATAGGAAAATGTAATAAATATTGAGTAAGTTAATTCAGTAGCTAAATTATTCTTTATTCAATTGGAACTTTTAGAAATAGTTCATTGACTGCAGAGTGGAGTATTTGCTATTCATGTCTACTTTGCTCCTCTACCCTTCCTAGACTTCTGCCTTTATTAATAGGTCCCTTGCTGATAGTAACTAAAAATGTGACACAATTTGGATTTTTTTTTGCTTAGGCAATACTTTTTTTTTTTTTTGAGATGGAGTATCGCTCTTGTCGCCCAGGCTGGAGTGCAATGGCGTGATCTTGGCTCACTGCAACCTCTGCCTCCCAGGTTCAAGCGATTCTCCTGCCTCAGCCTCCAGAGTAGCTGGGATTACAGGTGCCAGCACCACCACGTCTGGCTAATTTTTGCATTTTTAGTAGATACAGGATTTTGCCATGTTGGCCAGGCTGGTCTTGAACTTCTGACCTCAGGTGATCCAACTGCCTCGGCCTCCCCAGGTGCTGGGATTACAGGTGTGAGTTACTGCACCTGGCCAAAAAATGATTAATTTGGGGATTCTAATGGGTCATCCAATGGTGATTAGGGCACAGCAAATTGCTGTAGAGACTGGTCTTCTTTACTTGTTTGTTTTTAACGGCCTATGTTCTGGATGTTTTCTCATTAAATGTAGTAGGGTCTCAAAACTTCTGCAAGGGGTCAAACACGGTGGCTCACGCCTGTAATCCCAGCACTTTGGGAGGCCGAGGCGGGCAGATCACCTGAGGTCGAGTGTTCAAGACCAGCCTGACCAACACGGAGAAACTCCATCTCTAATAAAAATACAAAATTAGCCAGGCATAGCGGTGCATGCCTGTAATCCCAGCTACTGAGGGGGTAAGGCAGGAGAATTGCTTGAACCTGGGAGGCAAAGGTTGTGGTGAGCCGAAATTGCGCCATTGCGCTCCAGCCTGGGCAATAAGAGCGAAACTCAAACAAAAGAAAACAAAACTTCTGCAAGAGAGATACTCTCAAAGTACCCTCAAGGAACAGATAGATCCACTTCTACTCATCCAAGAACTGTCACAATGCGGTAGATATTTTGGAGTGAGAAATGTTATTTTGAAATCTGCTTACGGGCAGGAAGACTTACATCAGGGAATGGGGCTGTTGGCAGCCTTCCCGTCTCCTGACATACTCAGGGCTGACTGCTCTGGCCACGTGTTTGCTTTTTAGTACCCTGAGGAAGTGTGTTTTGTTATATAAAAATTAGCCAGAAAACATAAAGCCACAGAAAGAGTTTTCCTGGAACCCACCAATGACCTTTGGAAAGCCTGTGATCAGACAGTTGCTGGGGCCAATATTGCCTATAACTTTAAGGATTTGTATCTGAGTGAGGGTTATTTCCACCATCT
>NW_016110799.1:0-1715 GCF_001604975.1 Cebus imitator | reverse complement strand
AAAAAAAAAAAATAAAATAAAATAAAAATAAAAAAATTAAAAAAAAAAGAAACAAACATCAACAACAAAAAAACCCACATGACTTCCCCACCTCGTGTAAACACACAGTCAGTGTTCCCATTCTGCCTAGGACCATCTCTGTTTGTTCATATGAACAGCTCTTGCCCTAATGTCTCTAAGGGAAAGATTATGGGAAAAGTCAGTGACACATTAGATACCTGACGAAATGTGTCACTGATGTAAAAGTTTCTAAGTCTACTTCAACAACAGTGAGTTTTCAATGAGCAGAGCTATGATAATGAGTACAGTATGATAAATAACACTTTGCCTTTAATACTTCTTGGCAATTGGAATGTCTATGTCTCTTAGGATAAGACTTTACTCCTGGCATACCACTCAGAGCAGAGCCTCTCAAAGTTTATAAAAGAAATTGAGGAGCCTTGTTAGATGGTGATTAATTGACCTGTCAAAGTTCTGCAATGACTGACAATAAGTCACTCTGATGCCAATGCCCAATGATCTAAATGTTTGAATTTATAATAAACATTAGATCTTCAGGCCTCATTATAGCTTTCTGAACTAAGTGGCAAGTTTTTTTTTTTTTTTTTTTTTTTTTGAGACCGACTCTTCCTCTGTCACCTAAGCTGGAGCGCAGTACCACAATCTTGGCTCACTGCAACCTCCACCTCCTGGGTTCAAGCAATTGTCGTGCCTCAGCCTCCCCAGTAGCTGGGACTACAGTCATGCACCACCACACCCAGCTACTTTTTGAGAGCAAAAGGAAAAGGAGGCACAATAGAAAAAGAGGACCTGTATCACAGGAAACAAGGACATTAGAAAAAAAGGCATGAAGGAAAAGATAAATCTGCTATGATATTTGGAATAATTTATCCCCCCCTTTAACACCATGACTTAGGAAAAACATAAGACTTTGGAGTCAGACACTTTGATAAAATCCTAGCTATGTCACTCTCTAGCTATATGGTGACATTGGTCAAGTTATTTGTCTCTCTGAGCTTTGTTTTCCTAACTTATAATAATGGAGATAATATTAGGTTCTCCCTGTGTGCCAGGTATCTCACCAACTCATATTTGGTAGAGCCAGTGAGGTACCTGACACATAGGAAAAGGCAAATAGCTCTATTTGGTAGAGCAGATAGGAAGATGATTTTGTAAATGCAGAAAGGGATAAGGCAGTAATGGAAATATAAGTAAAGATAGTACATAGCTCTAACGAATAGAAGAATCTAATAAGTGATGACTAGTATTATTTTCTTAGATATTGTTTAAAGGAAATGGTAATTGTTGCATTTGTATGTTTCCCCTCCAATTCTACCTCAATATTTATTTGTTTTAACCTGGCTTGGTTCAGAAAGAATTTAAGGCAGCTGACTCCTGGGAAAATAAATTTTCTTTGGCCAGACATGGTGGCTCATGCCTGTAATCCCAGAACTTTGGGAGGCTCAGGTGGGAAGATCACCTGAGGTCAGGTGTTCAAGACCAGCCTGGCCAAAATGGTGAAACCCCGTCTCTACTAAAAAATACAAAAATTAGCTGGGCATGGTGGCATGAGCCCATAATCCCAGCTACTTGAGAGGCTGAGGCACAAGTATCGCTTGAACCGGGGAGGCAGAAGTTGCAGTGAACTGAGATTGCACTATTGCATTACAGTCTGAGTGACAAGAACAAAACTCCATCTAAAAAAAAAAAAAAAA
>NW_016110798.1:0-1715 GCF_001604975.1 Cebus imitator | reverse complement strand
CCTCCCTCCCTTCCTTCCTTCCTTCCTTCCTTCCTTCCTTCCTCTTTCTTTCTCTCTCTCTCTTTCTTTCTTTCTTTCTTTCTTAATTTCTTTCTTTCTTTCTTTCTTCCTTTCCTTCAATTTGAGACAGAGTTTCACTCTCGTCCCCCTTCCTGGAGTGCAATGGCGCTCTCTTGGCTCACTGCAACTCCACCTCCCGGGTTCAAATGATTCTTGTGCTTCAGCCTCCCAAGTAGCTGGGATTACAACCACATACCACCACGCCCCACTAATTTTTGTATTTTTAGTAGAGACAGGGCTTCACCATGTTGGCCAGCTAGTCTCAAACTCCTGACCTCAAGTGAACTACTTGCCTGAGCCTCCCAAAGTGCTAGAATTACAAGCGTGAGCCACTGTGCCCAGCCAGGTTTTCTTTCTTTGAGATTGATTTGTCTTGTTTTGCTTTGCTTAACTTTTCTTTGTTTTTGCAGAATTGAGTTTCTTTCATTCTTTGTGTCTTCTTTTTGTTTTTGTTGAAATATTTTGCATAGAGTCATGCTGTTTCTTTTTCAACTTACTCATATGTAAATTGAGTGGCACTATCAAAACTTTGATTTGCTCTGATATAATATGGGTCGATTTTTCCAGACAATTTTCATTTTAGAAAGATACATCACAATTATTTGTGTCAGAAACCTATACATCTTTGGAAATTAAAAGGCCTATAGAGCTAATGTTTTCAAAAACTCAAGCTGAGGGAAGTAAATGTTACACTACACTGAATGGCAGAGCTGGAATAAGTGCTATGTCTGCTGACTGCAATACAAGTTTCTTTTTAGGTATGTCTATACTTCATTGGATTAAGTCTTGCCATCAGTTGTTTTATTTTGATGTCTCCACTGGTGACACTTTATCAACATTGTAACACTATCTCAACATGCTAAGAGATGGGTGGTACACAATATTGCATGTCTAAAAGAAGACATTGTTCTCGGGTGATGTATCGATCAATTCAACTCTTGAGCCTTAATTTTCCTGTCCCTGACATCATCTGTCTGAATCCAGACAAGACTTATGACCTGTCAAATGACACACATTTAAAGTAAATCTTCGACGACTCCAATAAACCATTAAAAAATAATCAAAAATTACTCAACCCCAACTGCCCGCTTGTCCTTATTTGGCTTTTGGATACCCTGATTATCTCTCTCATTTGTTTGACATTTACTTAAGGAGTGACGATAATAATAAAATTTATTATTATTATTATAGACTTCATTTATTGAGCATTTGCTACATGTCATTTGCTACAGCACTGGCTGTATATTTTACAAGTATTATTTTCTTTAATAGTCATGATAACTCCAAAAGTATAGTTACCACTTTACAGAAGAGAAAATTGTGATTCAGAGAGTATAAATATATTTTATAAAGGCATCAGCTAGAAAGTGTTGGAGCTGGAACTCAGGTATGCATGTATGTATTCCTAACCACAATGCTATTGGCTTCTATATAATTATATATGGATATAAGTTCTGTTGATAGCTATAGCTTATACCTGTATGTACAAGGGTTATTTCATAAATCTCTATATTATTCTCCTTCAAATTCTCCTTCCTTCTTTCTCTTTGTCTGTGATCAAAAGTTAAACTATCACTGAACAGTCCTTCAGACACTTGAAATTAATCAACTTATCAGCACCCTTTTCTTTTCTTTTCTTTTTTTTTTTTTTTTTT
>NW_016110797.1:0-1716 GCF_001604975.1 Cebus imitator | reverse complement strand
GTGCCTGGCCTGTCTTTTTGTAGGTCACAGATTATGGTCTTGCTTCTCTATCCATTCACCCACTATTTGCCTTTTGGCTGGAGTATTTACTTCATTTACATTCAATGTTATTATTGATAAGTAAGCCCTTACTCCTGCAATTTTGTTATTCGTTTTCTGATTGATTTTGTTTTGTTTCGTTTCATTTTGAGACAGGGTTTCACTCTTGTTGTTCAGTCTGGAGTGCAATGGTGTGATCTCAGCTCACTGCAACCTCCACCTCCCAGGTTCAAGCAATTCTCCTGCCTCAGACTCCTGAGTAGCTGGGATTACAAGCATGTGCCACCAAGCCAGGCTAATTTTTTGTATTTTTAGTAGAGACAGGGTTTCTCCATGTTGTTCAGGTTGGTCTCGAACTCCCGACATCAGGTGATCCACCTGCCTCGGCCTCCCAAAGTACTGGGATTACAGGCGTGAGCCGCCACGCCCGGCCCTGATTGATTTTTGTCCTCTGTTCCTTCTTTCCTTTCTTTCTGTCTTCCTTTTAGTGAAGGTGATTTCTCTTGTAATATGATATAATTTCTTGCTTTTTATTTTTTGTACATCTGTGGTATGCTTTTTGATTTGAAATTATCATGAGGCTTGAAAATAATATAACATATCCATTTAAACTGTGGGCAATTTAACAATGATCACATAAACACAGAAGCAGGCAAAACAAGGAATAAAAACTCTACACTTTAACTTTATTACCATTCTTTTATACTTTTTGTTTCTCTTCATTCTCTATTTTACTGTCTATGTCTTGGAAAGATGTTGTAGTTATTATTTTTGTATTGGTTTATTGTTTACTCTTTCTATTTGAGAGTTTTGCACACCATAATCACCATGTTAGAACATTCTGTGTTTTTCCGTGTGCTATTACTAGTGAGTTTTGTGCCTTCAGATTATTTCTTATTGTTCACTAACATTTTTTTTCTTTCAGGTTAAAAACACCCTGAGAATGCTAAAGTATTTCTTGTAGGACAGGTCTGGTGTTAATGAAATCCCTCAGTTTTTGTTTGTCGGGGAAAGTTCTTATTTCTCCTTCAAGTTTAAAAGACATTTTTGCCAGATACATTATTATAAAGTGAAAGTCTTTTTTTTCCCTTCAGCTCTCTCAGCTGAAGGGGAAAAAAAGTTATGTTATGCCACTCTCTCAGCCTGTACATTTTCCACTGAAAAGTCTGCTGTCAGATGTATTGGAGTTCCACTGAATGTTACTTATTTCTCTTGTCTCGCCGCTTTTAGAATCATTTCTTTATCCTTAATCTTTGGGAGTTCAGTTAAGTGCCTTGAGGTAGTCTTCTCTGAGTTAAATCTGCTTGCATTCTGTAACCTTCTTGTACTTGAATGTTGATATCGAATGTTGGGAAATTGTTTAATATTGTTTAATACTATTTGTTTTTGTTGTTGTTGTTGTTGTTTTGAGACAGAGTCTCACTCTGTTACCTAAGCTGGAGTGCAATGGCACAATCTTGGCTCACTGCAACATTTGCCTCCCGGGTTCAAGCAAGTCTCCTGCTTCAGCCTCCTCAGTAGCTGGGATTACAGGTGCACACCACTACAGCCGGCTAATTTTTGTATTTGTAGTAGAGACATGGTTTCACCATGTTGGTCAGGCTGGTCTCAAACTCCTGACCTTGTGATCCACCTGCCTCAGCCTCCCAAAGTGCTGGGATTACAGGCATGAGCCAC
>NW_016110796.1:0-1716 GCF_001604975.1 Cebus imitator | reverse complement strand
AAAAAAAAAAAAAAAAAAAAAAAAAAAAAAAAAAAAAAAAAAAAAAAAAAAAAAACAAAGCACAAAGGCATTAAACATCTTATAAAGCCAGGGAATCTGAAACAAGACTCCATGCCTGGCCAGGTTATCTCTCAAATACACACATACTCAAGCACACGGGGACTAGAGTAATCACAAATACAAGTGAAGAAACAGCAGTTCCTATTAGATGTATATGTAATTAACAGGACATGATAAATTAGCTACCTCAAAATAAATAATCGGTATCTACCTTGCAACTATATTTATTCAATTGGCATCTAATTTTGGTTTAATTACAAATTGATTTTGGCCAACTTTAAGTTTAGAAATTAAGTTTTAATGATACTAAAATAACTTTCATTATATAGCAAGGTCACTGGCTTGAAAATACATTTTAAATTTCTTCATAAGGATTATAATATCTTTTAATGGAAATTATTTCTCCTTTAAAATTAACAGACTATAAATTAACTATATTTTTATTATATTATTTTAAATTGTTTCATTTAACATTTTACTTAACAAATTGTTTCTCAAATTATTCTGTACAGATAATTGGGAAAACTCACTGGCTCTGGTGTCTTCTATGATAGAAACCCTTTATTATTTTATTCTAACTATTGCAAATTTGTTTAAATTACAGCATAAAGAAAGTCAAGATATTTGAAATCCATAGTCGCACAGTCAAATAAGCTTCACTGTGAATTTTCTTTGTTCCAGATCTAATGGGAAACCAGGATTTTATTACAAACAGAAAAAGTAACACAGTCTCCACCCTCACAGAACTCAGGGCCTTATGAAACTGTGATTATCATAAATGACTATAAATTAAATAATACTATACAAAAGAATTCGAACAGTAATTTGAGAGCATGGATAATTAGCTCTCAACATGTGGGATATATTATATTTTGAAGAAAATATAGTTGCTATGAATCTTTAATAGTGGCAATAAAATATAAGTTAACTTTCTTTTTCAAGTGAAAAACTAATAGGTGAGAATACTAAGAGCATGTAACATGTACAGAGAAGCAATGGAAATTTTTTTTTCATTTCATATTCATACAAGAAGGTGAATAAAAACTTTTGGAAGAAAGAATTCATTTATTCATTCTTTCTTCCAAAAGTTTTTATTCACCTTCTTGTATAAATATTGTTTGAAAATGTTAAGAAGGTGTTTGAATGTCATCAGAAGAATGTTTGAAAACCTTGAATGTTTTTCTATCAAAAGGAGAATGAAAATGATTTTTTAAAAATAAATCTTTTATTGCATTTTAGGTTTAGGGGTACATGTGAAGAACATGCAAAATTGTTGCATAGGTACATACATAGCAATGTGGTTTGCTGCCTTCCTCCCCATCACCTATATCTGGCATTTCTCCCCATGTTATCCCTCCCCAACTCCCCACTCCCCGCTGTCTGTCCCCTAGATCCTCCCCAACAGACCCCAGTGTGTGATGCTCCCCTCCCTGGCTTCATGTATTCTCATTGTTCAACACCCACCTACGAGTGAGAATATGTGGTGTTTGATTTTCTGTTCTTGTGTCAGTTTGCTGAGAATGATGGTCTCCAGGTTCATCCATGTCCCTACAAAGGACACGAACTCATCGTTTTTTTATGGCTGCATAGTATTCCATGTGAAAATAATTTTGAAAATCTTACCTTTAACAGAAATGTGCTTGAAAATAGGAAACA
>NW_016110795.1:0-1717 GCF_001604975.1 Cebus imitator | reverse complement strand
ATGGAGGAAAGCGTAAATCACTGTTTTCTTCCCATCCACTCCAAAGACCAATTTTTTAGGAAGCATCATTAAGTCTGCGCTTCTACTCTGTGGTGGTGAAGAGAAAGGTTCAGACAGAAACTGTACTGTGACTTTGATTTTTCATTCTAAAAGGTAGGGATGTGGATGAAGGGAGAGGAGAGATGATGGATGAGACAATCTCTCAGGTAGTGTGAGAGGTTTTCCTAACAGCCCACCTGTGAGAAGGCCTTGAAGAACAGTCTTCATGCTAGAGACTTCTGTAAGTAGAGAGAACATCCTTGGAAGCTGCCTCAAAAGTCTGGACTCATGGCTCTTTAGTTCCTTTTTCCTCTTCTTCCCCCTACCCCTTCCCCCTTCCCTTTCCTTTCAAGACGGAGTCTCACTCTGTAGCCCAGGCTAGAGGGCAGTGGTGTGATCTCAACTCACTGCAACCTCTGCCTCTGGGGTTCCAGCAACTCTCCTGCTTCAGCTTCCCAAGTAGCTGGGATTACAGGCATGTGCCACCATGCCTAACTAGTTTTTGTATTTTTAGTAGAGATGGGGTTTCACCATGTTGGCCAGACTGGTGTTGAACTCCTGACCTCAAGTGATCCACACGCCTTGGCCTTCCAAAGTGCTGAGATTACAGGCACAAGCCACTGCGCTTGGCCCCTTCTCTCTTTTGTCTGGGCTTTGTGGGAAGTCTGGGAGATTTAGGTCTAGCGTAGGAGAGAGAGGCTCCCAGAGAGGGGGACAGTGTAAGGAAAGCAGCTGATGACATGGTAAGATAAAAGTCTGCATCAAGGCCAGGCGCGGTGGCTCAAGCCTGTAATCCCAGCACTTTGGGAGGCCGAGGCGGGTGGATCACCTGAGGTTCAGAGTTTGAGACCAGCCGGACCAATACAGTGAAACCCTGTCTTATAATATTATAATAATCATTCATAATAAATCAGCCATAACTTTATTCACCAGAGATGATTACTAGAATACAAGATCCAAATGTATTTTTGTTGCCGTCTTCTCAGTGATTGAAACAATGTCTAGCACATTTGCTGTTGAATGATTTAGAATGATCTCTGGGGGGAAAAAAAGTAACTTGAGAGGCAGGGGTTAGTCTATCCTAGGAAAAGCACACACCAGGAACAAAGGTATAAGAAATCCAGGCATGGTGGCTCATGCCTGTAATCCCAGCACTTTGGGAGGCCGAAGTGGGCAGATCACTTGAAATCAGGCGTTTGAGACTAAACTGACCAACATGGTAAAACCCTCTCTACTAAAAATACAAAAATTAGCTGGGCATGGTGGTGCACACCTGTAATCCCAGCCACTTGGGAGGCTGAAGCTGGAGAATCACTTGAACCTGGGAGGCAGTTGTTGTAGTAAGCTGAGATTGCATCATTGCATTCCAGCCTGGGCAACAATAGTGAAACTCCATCTCAAAAAAAAAATGTCTAGAATGAAAGAACCACAAACATGGGTTTGAGTCTGGCAGGGATTAAAATCTGGCAGCTCTTATGCGGACATATTTTGTTTGTCCTATCAGCATTAAAATATTTTTTTTTGGATAGAGTCTTACTCTCTTGCCCAGTGTGGAGTTCAGTGGTGCAGTGATGGCTCACTGCAACCTCCGCCTCCCAGGTTCAAACGATTCTCATGCCTCAGCCTCATGAGTAGCTGGGATTACAGGCATATGGCCACCATGCCCAGCTAATTTTTT
>NW_016110794.1:0-1717 GCF_001604975.1 Cebus imitator | reverse complement strand
AAAAAAAAAAAAAAAAAAAGGTACAAAAATAAGCCTTGTGTGGTGGCATGAACCTGCGGTCTCAGCTGCTCAGGAGGCTGACGTGGCAGGATCGCTTGAGCTGAGGACGCTGAGGCTGCAGTGAGCCATGATCATGCCACTGCACTCCAGCCTGATACAGAGACCCTGTATCAAAAAAAAAGGAGAGAGCAAAAAGATACAGCAAGGGGGCTGGGCACGGTGGCTCACACCTGTAATCCCAGCACTTTGGGAGGCTGAGGTGGGTGAATCACCCAAAGTCAGGAGTTTGAGACCAGCCTAGCCAACATGGTGAAACCCCATCTCTACTAAAAATACAAAATAGCTAGGTGTGGTGGCGGGCACCTATAATCCCAGCTACATGGGAGGTTGAGGCAAGAGAATCACCTGAACCCGGGAGACAGAGTTGCAGTGAGCCGAGATCGCACTACTCCACTCCAGCCTGGGCAACAGAGTGAGACTCTGTATCAAAAAAAAAGATACGGCAAGGGGCTGAGATACTAATGCAAAAAGGACATCCATGAAGAGTTTGGACTGGAGATGGACCTGAATATTGAGATGTATTTAGGAAGCAGAAGAGAAGAATACATTCCTGTTCCTTTGTGTGGCAAAGGCATAAAGTCTAGACGCAGCTCTGAGGGTTTTGGAAGCCAGAGCTGTCTCTGTATTTGCAATATCTGAGTCCCCAGGTCCCCAGAGGGCAGAAGCTGCACCTGCCTTCCTTCCCCTTCTTCCCTGGGGGCTCTACAGGAAACAGCAGGGACTTGACCCGCCCCTGCTGCCCATCCCCCCAGAGCCCAGCAGTGATTGACTCCCCGCTGAAGCTGGAGCTGCGTGTTCTGGCCCCACCGCGCTGCACCATCAAGCCCGCTGGCACCACCATCTCTGTCACTGCCAGCGTCACCATTGCCCTGGTCCCACCAGACCAGCCTGAGGTCCAGCTGTCCAGCATGACTATGGTGCGGATCCCAGAGTGGGGGCTGCTGGCCAGGGGTCAGGGAGAAATGGGCTGTGGGTCACTGATTTTTCAGTTCAGTAACATTCTCCTCTCCATGTTCCCGAAGGATGCCCGTCTCAGCGCCAAGATGGCTCTCCGGGGGAAGGCCCTGCGCACGCAGCTGGACCTGCGCAGGTAGGCAGGTACACCTCCCTGCAGTGTCTTGGGGACAATCACACCTGTCCACTGGGATGCTGGAGCTAAAATTCAGTCATACCTATAAGCCACTGAGAGCTGGGGTCTGTCTTTGTTAATGTACGCAGAAGTGCTTTGGTAAAACCTAACTCCTCCACATTCTCACACATCCCAGAGGCACACAGGGCAGGTATTATGAGAGATGAGCAAACGGGTCCACAAGGTTAAATAACATGGCCACAGTCACACAGCAAAGATCAGAACATGGGTTTTGACAAAAACCTCAGCACAACACAGCTTTGTGACCTTAAGGCCATTTTATCTTTCTTTTTTAAAAATGTTACTCCTAGGCCGGGCGCGGTGGCTCACGCCTGTAATCCCAGCACTATGGGAGGCCAAGGCGGGTGGATCATGAGGTCAAGGGATCGAGACCATCCTGGTCAACACGGTGAAACCCCGTCTCTACTAAAACTACAAAAAATTAGCTGGGCATGGTAGCGCGTGCCTGTAATCCCAGCTACTCGGGAGGCTAAGGCAGGAGAATTGCCTGAACCCAGGAGGCGGAGG
>NW_016110793.1:0-1717 GCF_001604975.1 Cebus imitator | reverse complement strand
TCGAGACCATCCTGGTCAACATGGTGAAACCCCGTCTCTACTAAAAATACAAAAAATCAGCTGGGCATGGTGGTGCGTGCCTGTAATCCCAGCTACTCAGGAGGCTGAAGCAGGAGAATTGCCTGAACCCAGGAGGCGGAGGTGGCAGTCAGCCGAGATCACGCCATTGCACTCCAGCCTGGGTAACAAGAGGGAAACGCTGCCTCCAAAAAAAAAAAGCTTCCTGGTATAAGGTTTGGCACTGTCTTAGCGGTTCATGTCAGCACAGGTAAAATACCTGGATGCCCTTATGAAGTAGCCAAACGGAGTGTGATCAGTGCTCCAAAGAGTTGGCATGGACATGATTGCTTCTTATTTTCCCCAGCCTGCATCTATCTGCCTGCACTTGGAGTACTGATGAATTAACGCAGTGTTGTCTGCTGCCTCTGATCAGTTTATATTCACGGCCATCATAAGTGTGTTGTAACTAAAAGTCATTTTCTTGACTTACAGGTTTCAATGGCAACTGGCTAACAGCCTCTGGGCAGCCCTTTTCAATATTCCATTAAAATGCTAATGAATACGTAGGAAAGGATGAAAATGCTCAATAAAGCCACAGACAAAGACTGAAATTGATTGATTCTGTTGTGAGAATCAAGGAGGAATCTGCATTCCACATGGTAGAGGCATTTAAAAAAAGAAACCACTGTGGGTTTTGCCACACGTGCAGCGCCAGGGAAAGTGGAGCATCTAGGATGACTCCGAGGTTTTTGACCAGAGCAGCTGGAAGAATGGAGCTGTCATTACTGAGACAGCACGGACTGCAGGGGAGCGTAAATCAGGAGATGCCGATTATACATCCCAGGGAAGCTGTTAGGGAATTAAATATACACATCTGGACTTCAGAGAAGTCTGAGCTGGAGAAAAAGGCTTGGACCTTGTCAGTGTGTAGAGAGATGGTTTTGTGACTGGCTGAGATTTCCAGAGGAGGAAGGAGAGAGGACAGAAGAGAAGGGGCGGGGGGAGAAAAAGAGGGAAGCTGGAAGGGAAGAGGAGAGGATAAGTCTGGAGACTGAGCCTGAAGCCCATGAGGCATAGACGTTAGGGAGGCAGGAATGAACCAGGAAAGACCACAGAGGAGCTCGCAGTGAGGTGGCTGGAGAACCGTGAGGGTGGCGTCTCCAACGCTGACAAGAAAAGGTGCTTCAAGAAGGAAGGAGCAATCAACTTCGCCTAATTCTGCTCATGGGTCAAGTGAGGGGAGGCGTGATTACAGATCATCAGATCTGGCAACGTAGGGAACACTGGTGACTTCGACAAGGGTGTGTCTGGAGGAGGGATGAGAAGAAAGTTCGAGAATGGGAGACAGGGAACTGGGGAGAACTCTTGATTCCCTCTGCATGGACAGGAGCTGAGGGAGATGTGGATAGAGGAGGCTCCTACAAATGAGAAGTATTCTGGCCTGCTTGCACGCCAAATGAGAATTACAGCAGGGAGGAGAGATCTATAGGGGAGGAGAGAGGGGCAAATGCGGGGGCCAGGGGTGGGGAAGGTAGGAGGGGCTGGGATGTAGCCTGCAGGTGGCAGGTTTGGCTTTAGATAAGCACAGGCAGGATTCTTCCATGATGTGAGGAGGGCCAGCAGGGTGCACTGGCACAGCTGCAGGGAGATGGGAAGATGTGGTTGGGGAGGCTGTGGAACTTCTTTTCTGGTTCTATTTCCTCAGTGAAATAATGTT
>NW_016110792.1:0-1718 GCF_001604975.1 Cebus imitator | reverse complement strand
TATTGTCAATACAGGGGCATTTCTACAGGTACCTAAAGCATCAGGCTATTTACAACAGAAACATCTGTGCTGGCATCATCTGTTGGCTGATTATCTCTCTTCTAATCATTTACTTTTCTGAAATTATCACCCCCAAAATTTTTTTAAAAAACAACAATATGGCTCGATTAGGTATTTTCCTGTTATTCTCTTACCTCTCTTTAGGAACTTACATTTCTTCTCATTTTGCTTTCTATCTTTCCTCTTCCTTATTCTCAATGAAATTGGCCATCCATTTTTTTCTTTGTCGTTTATCTCCCTATCTATCAATCAGTCATCTGTCCATCTTTAATTTAAATAGATTTAAGGGACATAAATTCTGTTTTGTTACATGGATATACTGTGCAGTAGTGAAGTCTGGGATGTTAGTGTAACTATTACCCAATGATGTACATTCTACCATTAAGTAATTTCTCTCTCTCTTTTTTTGTTTAAAACTTTTTCGAATTGACTTTATTTCAGTAATCCCTTAATATTACTATTTATTTATTTATTTTAATTTTAATTTTATTTTATTTATTGCATTTTAGGTTTTGGGGCACATGTGAATAACATGCAAGATTGTTGTGTAGGTACACACATTGCAGCGTGATTTGCTGCCTTCTTCCCCATCACCTATATCTGGCATTTCTCCCCATGCTATCTCTCCCCAACTTCCCAACCCCTGCTGTCCCTCCTCTAGTTCCCCCCACCAGACCCCAGTGTGTGATGCTCCCTTCCCTGTGTCCATGTATTCTCATTGTTCAACACCTGCCTGTGAGTGAGAATATGCAGTGTTTGATTTTCTGTTCTTGTGTCAGTTTGCTGAGAATGATGGTCTCCAGGTTCATCTATTTCCTACAAAGGACACGAACTCATCATTTTTGATGGCTGCATAATATTCCATGGTGTATATGTGCTACATTTTCCCTGTCCAGTCTATCATTGATGGGCATTTGGATTGGTTCCAGGCCTTTGCTATTGTAAACTGTGCTGCAGTGAACATTCGTGTGCATGTGTCCTCATAAAAGAATGATTTATAATCCTTTGGATGTCTACCCAGTAATGGGATTGCTGGGTCAAATGGAATTTCTATTTCTAGGTCTTTGAGGAATCACCACACTGTCTTCCACAATGGTTGAACTAATTTACACTCCCACCAACAGTGTAAAAGTGTTCCTATTTCTCCACATCCTCTCCAGCATCTGTTGTCTCCAGATTTTTTAATGATTACCATTCTAACTGGTCTGAGGTCGTATCTCAATGTGATTTTGATTTGCATTTTTCTAATGACCAGTGATGATGAGCATTTTTTCATATGTTTGTTGGCCTCATGTATGTGTGTCTTTTGTAAAGTGTCTGTTCATATCCTTTGCCCAGTTTTGAATGGGCTTGTTTTTTTCTTGTAAATCTGTTTTAGTTCTTTGTAGATTCTGGATATCAGCCCTTTGTCAGATAGGTAAACTGCAAAAATTTTTCCCATTCTGTTGGTTGCTGATTTACTCTAATGACTGTTTCTTTTGCTGTGCAGAAGCTGTGGAGTTTGATTAGGTCCCATTTGTCTATTTTGGCTTTTGTTGCCAATGCTTTTGTTGTTTTGGTCACGAAGTCCTTGCCTATGCCTATGTCCTGAATGGTTTTGTCTAGATTTTCTTCTAGGGTTTTTATGGTGTTAGGTCTTATGTTGAAGTCTTTAATCC
>NW_016110791.1:0-1718 GCF_001604975.1 Cebus imitator | reverse complement strand
TGGATTTATAGGCGTGTGCCACCACACCTGGCTAATTTTTGTATTTTTAGTAGAGATGGGGTTTCACTATATTGGCCAGGCTGGTCTCGAACTCCCCACCTCAAGTGATCCACCTGCCTTGACCTCCCAAAATGCTGGGATTACAGATGTGAGCCACCGTGCCTGGCCTCAAATATCTTTCTGTGTCAGAACACTTCAATCCTATGAGCTGGCTATAATTATTTTCGTTTTACACTTGACTAAACGAAGGCTTAGTAGGTGAAGGACAATGCTGTTGAGTTGCATTGTGTGCCCCCAAAAAGGTATGTTGATGTCCTATCCCCCAGCACCCCAGAATGCGAGCTTATTTGGAAATAGAATCATTGAGGTAATTAATTAAGAGGAGGTTGTATAGGAGTAGGGTGGGCCATAATCCAATATGACTGGTGTGCTTCTAAAAGGGGGCAGTGTGGACCCAAAAAGAGACAGGCATAGGAGGAAGATGCCACAAGAGACACAGAGAGAAGGCCATGTGAAGATGGAAGATTGGAGTGATACATCTGCTGCCAAGGAGAGGTTGCTGGAAATTACCAGAAACTGGAAAGAAGCAAAGGAGTCCCCTGCAGTTTTCAGAGAAGGCATGGCCTGGCTGACACCTTGATTTCAGATTTCTCGCGTCCAAAAGTGAAACAATATATATATATATATATATTTAGCGATAAGGTCTTGCTATGTTGCCTGGGCTGGTCTTGAACTCCTGGGCCCAAGTAATCCTCCTTCCTCCACTTCCCAAAGCACTAGAATTACAGGTGTGAAGCACCATACCCAGCTCTTTTTTTTTTTTTGAAACGGAGTCTCTCTGTCGCCCAGGCTGGAGAGCAGTGATGCAGTCTTGGCTCACTGAAACCTCTGCCTCCCTGGCTCAAGCGATTCTCTTGTCTCAGCCTCCCAAGTAGCTGTGATTACAGGTGCCCGCTACCATGCCCAGCTAATTTTTGCATTTTTAGTAGAGACGGAGTTTCGCCATGTTGGCCAGGCTGGTCTCGAACTCCCGACCTTAAGGGATCGGCCTGCTTTGGTTTCCCAAAGTGCTGGAATTACAGGCGTGAGCCACTGTGCCATGCCTAGCTCATTTTTAAAAAATCCACCCAGTTCATGTTACTTTGTTAAGGCAGCCCTAGGAAACCCAAACACATGTCAAAGCTTCAAAACTAGTGTGTAGCAGAGCTGGAATTTGAGCTCAGGTAGGTATGACCCTAAGGCCAATGCATTTAATCAGACAGGATCTATTTTAGGTTTCTTTTTGGGCAAACACCTATATAGCACTTAGCCTGTGCCAGGCTCTGTGATAAGCACTTGACATGCATCTCTCTGAAATTGGCATTTCCCCTTCTATGCAGTGCAGTAATTTCCTCTTTGAGGTTGTCTGGTAGCTTCCACCAGGGGGCAGACCTGGACTTTTGTGCAGGGGCAGGAAAAGAACACACAGGCAGGAGGTGGACTTTTTTTCTTTTTTTTGAGATGGAGTCTTGCTCTGTCACCAGGCTGGAGTGCAGTGGTGCGATCTCTGTTCACTGCAACCTCTGCCTCCTGGGTTCAAGTGATTCTCCTAACTCAGTCTCCTGAGTAGCTGGGATTACAGGCGTCCGCCACCATGTCTAGCTAATTTTTGTATTTTTAGTAGAGACAGGGTTTCACCATCTTGGCCAGGCTGGTCTCGAACTCCTGACCTTGTGATC
>NW_016110790.1:0-1718 GCF_001604975.1 Cebus imitator | reverse complement strand
ATCTCTGTTCACTGCAACCTCCATCTCCCAGGTCCCAGGAGAAGACTGGGACTCCATCTCAAAAAAATAGGAAGGTACACCCAGCCCCCCTCCCACCACCCTTTTTTTTTTGTTTTTTTGAGATGGAGTCTTGCTCTGACACCCAGGCTGGAGTGCAGTGGCACAATCTCAACTCACTGCAACCTCTGCCTCCCAGATTCAAGCCATTCTCCTGCCTCAGCCTCTGGAGTAGCTGGGATTACAGGCACATGCCAACATCCTGACTAAGTTTTGTATTTTTTAGTAGAGACGAGATTTCACCATGTTGGCCAGGCTGGTCTCAAACTACGGACCGAAAGTGATCCACCTGCCTCTGCCTCCCAGAGTGCTGGGATTAAGACGTGAGCCACTGCGCCCCACCCCATGGTACCCTTCTCTCCATTGCTCCCTGGTTACTTAGCCCATTAGCTGCACTCGATGTGGGACTGGTATCCCATTTCTAGAGAAGTTTTTTTTTCCAGAGAACTTTCTTTGTAACAGGCATGCCTCTAAGCAATTTACAGATGTTAATCCATTTACACCCCCTTAACAGTTCTGGGAGATAGTGACAGTGATAATCCATACTTAATAAATGGGGAAACTGAGGCACAACGTGGTTTCATCAGTGATTAAGTAAACTTGTTTATGTTACAGAGGTTAAACTCTCTCACAGAGAGGTCCCTGCCCTCTTAGCACTCACAGTTTATAAGACAGAGCAAACCTCTTGGCAGTCCCTTATGTGGACTTTAACAGAGGCAGCGGGACCCAGCAGAAAGAGTCAAGGAGAGCTTCCTAGAGGAGGTGTTTGCTGAGTTGGGTTTTGAAGGTTGAATAGGAATTTGCCAAGTGAAAAGGAAGCAAAGGAAACAGCAAAGACTTTCGCTGGGGAGCTGGGAAGGCCTAGGGAACCATGAGAAATTGGGGCAAATGGGAGCAGATAAGGAGTGTGACAGGAACGAGGTGTGGTTAGAAATGTACATTGGGGCCAGATGGTGGGGGGTGTGGCCTCAAATTCCATGGGGAAGGGGTCATATTTGAATATCTAGCAGTTGGAAGCTGCTGGAATGCTGTGGAGTCACTTTGCTTGGTTCAAATACTGCTTTACTTTGACTAGCTGTGAAATCATGGACAAGAAACATAACCGCTCCTGGCCTCAGTTTCCCTGTCTGTAAAATTAGACAATAACGATACCTACCTAGAATGTGCTAGATAAGGGTGAGTTGACAGGAATCTTATTTGCAGTGAGAGCTTGGTGTATAACAGGGGGTGTAAGGTGATCAGGTTGGCTGTGTGGGTAATCATACTGCACATTCCCTCCTAACACCTGCCAAGGGTGCCAGGGCCTACATCGCTGGTCCTCAGTTTCCCCATTGGAAATCCAGTGAAGGGGAGCCTGCTTTAAGGCTTGAGTGTGCCTCCTCCCCTGCCCCCACACCCCTGCCCGCCTGGCTGGGGGAACTCAGAGGCCCCTCCAGGCTGAACCTGTAGTTTTACTTTGACCCAATTTTTGGCAACTGTAGCTTTTCCTGTCAACAGGCTGGCTAGTAGAGGACTTGGCAAAGGTTTGACAAACAGCAGAACGCTGCCAGGGCTGGGCGTGCTGGGGATTCCATTTTCAACAGTCCAAGCTGGGGACAGAGGAGGGTCCCCATCATCCCTTTAGTTGACCACGTACACTGGCCTCCAGTTAATCGTCCTTT
>NW_016110789.1:0-1719 GCF_001604975.1 Cebus imitator | reverse complement strand
CTGGAGGGGAGCACACATTATTTAAAAGCAAAATTATAAGGTTTTATTTGAATACCAAAGAGTTTCCTTCCCCACTTCCTGATAAGGCAGAGAGTTAATTTCTTAAATTTGAAGAAAAGCAGAAAAGAGGTTTTTGGTTGTCATTTTGGGATATGATTTTTGATACTTTATTAACAAATTCTGATAATATCAACCTTAGAAAGAACAAAGTGGATAATTTACTGCTGTTGGGATTGGAAATAAACTACACTTCTTCTTTAGGGTTTTCATGAGTAGTAGTGAAGAGCTTGCACATGAAGTATTCTTGAAAAAAGAGTTTGCATTTGAATTGAAGGAAAAATTCATTTTGGGAACAAGGGAACACATAGGATCTGTTTTATCTGTGGCTACTTGAAAAAGTCTTGTCTGAGTGCAGATTCCCTCATTTTAATTAAATCTTGAGTCTTTCTAAACATTTAAATTTTGTTGAGCACCTGCTATAGTTCTTGCACTGTTCTAATTGCTAGAGATCTAGAGTAACTAGGACAATTCTCTGCCTTCATGCAGTTTATAATCTAATGGTAGAAATAGACAGAAAACATAGTACAGAATATGAGTATGTTCTGAAGAAGAGTAAAGTAGGGGTATAAGATAAAGAATAGAGAGAATGCTACTTCATGTTTGATGAACCAGGAAAGGCTTCTTTGTAAAGAAGCAGACGTCTTTTGAGTAGAGATAGATAGATGAAATTAGGACATTCTATGTACATTTCCTGAGAGACTGTGGTTTCATAGAATGAGTTGGAAGTCCTTCTTGTCAATGTTTTGAAAGAGTGTTTTTTTTTTTTTTTTTTGAGACTGTGGCTCTGTCACCCAGGTCTTAATGCAGTGGTGCTATCTATTATGGCTTACTGCAGCCTAAATTTTCTAGTTTTCCTCTCACCTCAGCAGCCCCCTTCCCCACCACTGCAAGTAGGTGGGACCACAGACATGTGCTACCATGCCCAGTTAATTTTTGTGTTTTTGGTAGAGATGGGGTTCACCATGTTGTTTAGGCTGGTCTCAAACAGTCCACCTGCCTTTGCTTCCCGAAGTGCTGGGATTACAGGCATGAGCTCCCACATCTGGCCCTGTTTTGGCAGCATTTGAGAAAGATTGATGATAAATACTTTTAAATGTTTAGTAAAATTCATCAGTGAAACTATTTTGTTTTGGTCTCTTTGTTGAGAGGGTTTTGATTCACCTTGTTATAAGGCAATTCAGATTTTCTGTTTCTTCTTGATGAGTTTGGATATTTCTTGAGTTTCTGGATTGTGAGTACTATCTTTTAATCATTTTCATCATTATTATATTTAGTCTCATTGTGTTGCCTGGGCTGCCTTCAGACTAGGCACAAGCAATCCTTCCACCTCAGCCTCTTAAGGTATAGTTGGGACTACAGGCACGTACCACCATGCTGGCTTATTATTATCTTTTTTATTTCCATTAAATTAATGGTAATGTCCTCTATTTCATTTCTGACTTTGGTAATTTGTGTCTTCCCTTTTTTCCTTAATCTAGCTAAAGGTTTGTCAGTTTTGTTGAAATTCTCAAAGAACAAACTTCTGGTTTTGTTTTTCTTAATTATTTTTGTATTTGTCATTTAAAAAATCTTTGCTCTCATCTTTATTGTTTCCTCTCCTGCTGCTTTTGGGTTTAGTTAATGTTTCCTTTTCTAATTCCTTTTTTTTTTTTTTTTTTT
>NW_016110788.1:0-1719 GCF_001604975.1 Cebus imitator | reverse complement strand
TTTTGTGGGTCAATTCTCGGTACGTCCTAAAGTCATTGAATGGAGTTGTCTTTGGCCCCTGTTCACTTGAGGGTGGGATGCAGGGGCCAAAGAGGCCAACATCAGGGTGTCCAGGCATGGACTCGGCTGTAACGGAGACTGGGCAAATGCTCACCTTTGACCCTTTGAGTTCTCAGCATGGCAAGGACCTTGAACGCTGGATGGGGACTTAGGATCATTCAATCTGAGCCTGCAGCCAAGACTTGGAACCCCTTATCACATCCCCTGGGTGGCCATTCCAGCACCACTTGCTGCCTGTGGCAACGGGCCACTCCGGTTCCCAAGGCAGCTGCGCCATCTTGGGAGAGGTGGCCGGGAGCCTCGAGTGAAGGAAGAGAAGTGTTCTGGGAGGTGGACATTTCTCATGATACGTTGAACACTAGCAAAGAAGGCACTTTATATTTTTCTGAGCATACCTATAAATTTATGAGAAAATTCTATTATAAAGACACATGCACACGTATGCTCATTGTGGCACTGTTCACAGTGGCCAAGACTTGGAACCAACCCAAATACCCATCAATGATAGATAAAGATAGGATAAAGAAAATGTGGCACATATACACCGTGGAATACTATGCAGCCATAAAAAAGGACGAGCTCATGTCCTTTGCAGGGACATGGATGAAGCTGGAAACCATAATTCACAGCAAACTAATACAAGAACAGAAAACCCACACCGCATGTTCTCAGTCATAAGTGGGAGCTGAGAACACATGGACACAGGGAGGGAAACGTCACACACTGGGGCCTGTCGGGGTTTGGGGGGCAAGGGGAGGGATAGAATTAAGAGAAATACCTAATGTAGATGACAAGGTAATGAATGCAGCGAACCACCGTGGCACATGTACACCTATGTAACAAACCTGCATGTTCAGCACAGGTATCCCAGAACTTAAAGTAAAATTTTTAAAAAAAAAGGAAGAAAATTTTGCATTTGTATTTTATTCAATGACTCAAGGAGAGAAGCCAACCGGTTTCCTTCGAAGATTCTGGGAAGAGGTCTTTAAACTTGAGTCTGGCCCCATGGAACCTGGTGAACGCTGAAGGCACCCGGGCTCCCTTGCATGGATTTGGACATCGTGTTGGTCAGGTGGAGGGTGCTGGCAGGCGCCGTCACAGACCCAGGGGCCCAGGCTGGTAATCTGGGCCAGTGAGTCAGCTCACACATGGCCTATTTTGGGAAATGGGGACGTCAGAAATGGAAAGGCCCCAATTCCACAGTCAAAAACCTCATTTAGAGAGCGGGTGGGGCACTAAGGCATTTCCACCATGGAATCTTTTTGTAAGCCCAAATCTTTGAGAAAAAAAAAAAAAAGTTGGCTCTAAACTGTCTTTAACACAACAGAAGCTACCAGCAGCCTTGGGGCAGAACAGCCTGGCAAAGTTGCAAAAGATGGCCCTGTTTACCTGCCTGGTAAGGCAGGCCTTTATTTATTTATTTATTTTTGAGACAGAGTTTCGCTCTTGTTACCCAGGCTGGAGTGCAATGGCGCGATCTCGGCTCACCGCAACCTCCCCTCCTGGGTTCAGGCAATTCTCCTGCCTCAGCCTCCTGAGTCACTGGGATTACAGGCACGCACCACCATGCCCAGCTAATTTTTTGTATTTTTAGTAGAGACGGGGTTTCACCATGTTGACCAGGATGGTCTCGATCTCTTGACCTCGTGATCCACCTGC
>NW_016110787.1:0-1719 GCF_001604975.1 Cebus imitator | reverse complement strand
ATAAGAACAAGAAAAAATATTTCTAGGCAAATTCTCAAGGACATTGAATTTATAGAATTTTTGAAATTACAAGAGGAGACCTGTGGATAGTGGATGCTTTGCTTAAATTCTTATCTATAAAATAAATTCATGTCATTTAACATCTATTATTCATTTAAAAACTAAATTATCAAGGCAGTTTAGCAAGTTGAAGTTGTCTGGGATGTCATATAGATTAATGGCATTCCTTAGAAAATCAGTAAAAGAATGATAATATTTTACTCTTCATATAAATATAAATAAATAAGCAGGCTGTGTGTGATGACTCACGCCTGTAATCCCAGCACTTTGGGAGGCCAAGGTGAGCGCATGACTTGAGGTCAGGAGTTTTAGTCCAGCCTCGCCAACATGGTGAAACCCCGTCTTTACTAAAAATAAAAAGAAATTAGCCAGTCATGGTGGTGCATGCTTGTAATTCCATCAACTTGGGAGGCTGAGGCAGGAGGATCACTTGAACCTGGGAGGCGGAGGTTGCAGCGAGCTGAGAGTGTCACTGCACTCACTACAGCCTGGGTGACAAGAGTAGAAACAACTCTCTCAAAAAAAAAAAAAAAAAGAAAAAAGAAAAAAAGAAACGTCCAGAGAGTATATCTAAAGATGCTCTGGAAACAGTAAGCTTCTATAAAATCAAAGTTATCATTAGTACAGACACTCTGGATTCTGGAAACAGAAGGTGAGTTAGAAGAGGTTTATAATTGTGGAACGGAGTAGGAAGTTTTATAGTAATCCAAGCAGTGAGGAAGTGGCATTGTACTAAGGCAGTGTCCCTCAAGGTGAGTAGAAAAATGCAATTTCCAGAGACATAGGATGATCTAGAGAATTTTGTGACTCATGGATGGTTGGTTTTGAAAGACATATGAGTTGAAAATGCCTCAGTGATTCAAAATTTTTGGTTACAGGATAGTAATTAGCCAGAAAAATGATTAAAGAAGAAAGAATGTGTTTGGAGAGAAGAGGATGAATTCTTTCTTGGCCACATTTCAGTTTGAGGTGCCTTTAGACACCTTGGTATTTAGCCCGCCATTAAAAACCTGAATTTGGAAGAGACTGGAATCCAGACATTTTTGTTACTAGTCTATCAGTTTATCACGGTGGCTGTGAAAGGAGCCACAGAAGTGACTGGACTTCCACTGTACGATGGCAAGCAGGGAGGACTGACATCTAAAAGTAATAATAAAATAATGGGGAAATTTATTACACCGAAAATCAATAAAATGATCTTTTCTATCCAACAAACACTTTCTTTTAGGCTCCAATATTATGATGATAGTTTTAGTATATTTTGTAATCCTGTGGCTGTTTAAAACAAATGAAAGTAATCTGTCATGAGATTAGACTAAAACAAAAAGTGCATGAATTGCTCTTAAACATGAGTTGCTTTTGGATGTACATTTCAGGCTATTTATGCACATTTTAAAGTTCTTCGTTATTTAAATGTATCTCAGATATGTGATAAGTAAGACTGAGTAACTAGAAGTAACTGTTTTTGTGAAACCAGAACAAAAGCAAATAATAGGCCAATAGAGGGGTTTCAAGGTAAGAGAAATTTTTGAACTAGAAAATTGTGAAGATCTATATAAGAACAAGAAAAAATATTTCTAGGCAAATTCTCAAGGACATTGAATTTATAGAATTTTTGAAATTACAAGAGGAGACCTGTGGATAGTGGATGCTTTGCTT
>NW_016110786.1:0-1720 GCF_001604975.1 Cebus imitator | reverse complement strand
AAAAAAAAAAAAAAAGACAGGGTCTGCGTCTGTCACCCAGGCTAGGGTGCAGTGGTGTGGTCAATCTTTGCCTGACCCCCTTACCAGTGCCGTGTCAGTCCTCAAGCCTCTCCTTGGTCTTCCTCAAGTCTGTAAAAGGCATCATCAATCCCTCAGGAATCCAGAGCCATCCTTCACCTCCTAGCAAATCCATCAGTTCTGCCTCCAAAACACATCCCAGCTTTGTCACATCTCTCTGGCTCCACCATCCCATTCTAGCCCAAGTCTCTGTCTCCTTGCATCTGGTGACTCCAGCAACCTTCTCAGTGATCCCTCACCATCATTCTGGTCCCACCACACTCCATGCTCTGCACAGTGGCCCATGAGAGCTTCTAGAAACATGAGTCAGATGGTTTCACTTCTCTGTATACTTTTCAGTGGCCTCCCATGACATTGAAAATCAAATTCCTACCCTTCCCTTGACCTGCCCCCTGCTCCGGCTCCACCCTCCTCTCTCACCAGGTTCTGGAACGTGCTGTTTTTGCTGTTCCTCTTTTGTGCTTCCAGATCTCTGCACTTACTGTTCTCTTGGTCCCGTATATCACGTGACTGGATTATTCTCCTCCTAATAGGGTCAGTCACCTTCTGAACTGGGTCACCTCTGACCTTCTGACCTCCCCCTCAAGCTCTCACGTCACTGAGGTGTCAAGGGTGGGATGAGAGTGTGGCAGACCTCATGTTTCTATTTTCCTGAAGATGGTCGGGGCAGGCCAGGCCTGGTGGCTCACACCTGTAATCCCACCACTTTGGGAGGTTGAGACACGCAGATCACTTGAGGCCAGGATTTCACAACAAGCCTGGCCAACATGGCAAAACCCCATCTCCACTAAAATTACAAAATTTAATCCACCTGTAGTCCTAGCTACTCGGGAGGCTGAGGCAGAATCATGTGAATCCAGGAGGCGGAGGCACTGGAGTGCAGCAAGCCGAAATTGCACCACTGCACTCCAGCCTGGGCACAGTGCAAGATTCCATCTCAAAAAAAAAAAAAAAAAATGGTCAGGGGGTGATCAGGGGCAGAGGGGCCATGCTTGGGTTGGATTTGCTCCTCCCAGCATCTGGTGCCTTCCTGACTTCCGTGCTGGGCTCACTTCTACTCAGCTGTAGGAGGCCCAGACTCACAGGGGTGGGGCCACCCACTGGGAAACAGGTGTTCAGCCAGGAGCTCCATATTAATAGCCATGAACTAGCACAGCAGCACCATCTCCATAGCGACAGCCAGCCTGGGAACATGAATGACAACACAGGCTCACTGTTGGCCCCAGTGGAGGCTGACTGGACAGAGGAGAAGCAGCAGCTGTGAGTGGAGTTTGTTCTCCTGTCCCTCTCTCAACCTTCCCTAGTCTTCTGTGGCCATTGAAAAAGCTTCTGTAAGGACTAGTCTTGAGGGAAGAGGGAAATCTTCCCAAGAGAATGCAACCATCTTTTATTTCTTTGCTTACATGGCTTCTCAACTCACAGGGAATAAAATCTAAAGAATTCTCCAGGCTCATGCCTATAATCCCAGCACTTTGGGAGGCCAAGGCGGGTGGATCATGAGATCAGGAGTTCGAGACCAGCCTGGCCAACATGGTGAAACCCCGTCTTTACTAAAACACAAAAAATTAGCTGGGAGTGGTGGTGCATGCCTGTAGTCCCAGCTACTCGGGAGGCTGAGGCAGGTGAATTGCTTGAACCCAGG
>NW_016110785.1:0-1720 GCF_001604975.1 Cebus imitator | reverse complement strand
AAAGGATATCAGAGATTGAAGATCAGCTCAATGAAATAAAATGAGAAGGCAAGATTAGAGAAAAAAGAGTAAAAAGAAATGAATAAAGCCTCCAAGGAATATGGGATTATGTGAAAAGACCTAATCTACATTTGATAGGTGTACCTGAATGTGATGGAGAGAATGAATCCAAGCTGGAAAACACTCTTCAGAATATTATGTAGGAGAACTTCCCTAACCTAGCAAGGCAGGCCAACATTCACATCCAGGAAATACAGAGAACACCAGAAAGATACGCCTCAAGAAGAGCAACCCATAATCGTCAGATTCACCAGGGTTGAAATGAAGTAAAAATTGCTAAGAGTAGCCAGAGAGAAAGTTCAGGTTACCTACAAAGGGAAGCCCATCAGACTCACAGCGGATCTCTCAGCAGAAACCCTATAAGCCAGAAGAGAGTGGGGGCCAATAGTCAACATCCTTAAAGAAAAGAACTTTCAACCCAGAATTTCATATCCAGCCAAACTAAGCTTCAGAAGTGAAGGAGAAATAAAATCCTTTAAGAACAAGCAATTGCTGAGAGATTTCATCAACACCAGGCCTGCCTTACAAGAGCTCCTGAAAGATGCACTAAACATAGAAAGGAACAACCATTTCCAGCCATTCTAAAAACATACCAAATGGTAAAGAGCATCGACACAATGAAGAAACTGCATCAACTAACAGGCAAAACAACCTGCAAGCATCAAAACGGCGGGATCAAATTCACACATAGCAATATTAACCTTAAATGTAAATGGCCTAAATGCCCCAATAAAAAGACACAGACTGGCTAATTGGATAAAAAGTCAAAACCCATCAGTGTGCTCTATTCAGGAAACCCATCTCATGTGCAAGGACACACAAAGGCTCAAAATAAAGGAATGAAGGAAGATTTACCAAGCAAATGCAGAGCCAAAAAAAAAGCAGGAGTTGCAATCATAGTTTCTGATAAAATAGACTTTAAACCAACAAAGATCAAAAGAGACAAAGAAGGGCATTACATAATGGTAAAAGGATCAATGCGACAAGAACTAATGATCCTAAATATATACACGCCCAATACAGGAGCACCCAGGTACATAAAGCAAGCTCTTAATGACCTACAAAGAGACTTAGACTCCCACACAGTAATAGTGGGAGACTTTAACACTTCACTGTCTATATTAGATCAATGAGACAAAAAATTAACAAGGATATCCAGGACTTGAACTCAGGTCTGGACTATGCAAACCTAATAGGCATTTATAGAACTCTCCATCCTAAATCCACAGAATATACATTCTTTGCAGCACCACATCACACCTACTCTAAAACTGACCACATAAATGGGAGTAAATCACTCCTCAGCAAATACAAAAGAACGGAAATCATAACAAACAGTCTCTCAGACCACAGTGCAATCAAATTAGAGCTCAGGATTAAGAAACCAACTCAGAACCACACAGCTTCATGGTAACTGAACAACTGGCTCTTGAATGTTGACTGGATAAACAATGAAATGAAGGCAGAAATAAAGATGTTCTTAGAAACCAATGAGAACAAAGACACAATGTACCAGAATCTCTGGGACACATTTAAAGCAGTGTCTAGAGGGAAATTTATAGAAATAAATACCCACATGAGAAGCAAGGAAAGATCTAAAATCGACAGCCTATTGTCAAAATTGAAAGAGTTAGAGGAACAAGATTGAAAAAAAAAAAAA
>NW_016110784.1:0-1720 GCF_001604975.1 Cebus imitator | reverse complement strand
GTCAGGGCATGGAAAAATACTGAGGCACTGTGTATGCTATTTGTGCATGAGAATGAAACAAATTTTGTAGCCTGGGCACTTAAGCTATCAGCCTAATTTGAGAGGAGAAACATTAATATGAAATGTAAGAGAGAATTCCTTCTAAGGACCATGTTATTGTCCAATCAATTTCTTTAAAAGAAGGAGAGGCTGGGCGAGGTGGCTCACACCTGTAATCCCAGCACTTGAGGTAGAGAGTTGGAGACCAGTCTGGTCAACATAGTGAAACCCCCATCTCTACTAAAAACACAAAAAATAGCCCGCCCTTGTGGTTCATTATCCCAGCTACTCAGGAGGCTGAGGCTGGAGAATCACTTGAAGCCGGGAGACGCAAGTTGCAGCGAACTAAGATCATACCATTACACTCTGGCTGGGTAACAGAGTAAGACTCTATCTCAAAAAACAGAAATAACAACAATAATAAAAAAAAACCATATTCCTTTTTAGCTTTAAGTAATATCCTTGGTTACAAAAGTATGGTCTACATTAAGACTGTCTTAAAAAAACAGAAATAAAAAAAAGCCCACATTACTTTTTAAGTATCCTTGCTTACAAAATTATGGTCTAAAGACCAGCAGCACTGGAATCACTAGGAAACTTGTTAGAAATCCTGAATCATGGCTGGGCATGGTGGCTCATGCCTGTAATCCCAGCACTTTGGGAGGCCAAGGCGGCCGGATCACAAGGTCAGGAGTGTGAGACCAGCCTAACCAACATGGTAAAACCCCATCTCTACTAAAAATACAAAAATGAGCTGGGTGTTGTGGCACGTGCCTATAATCCCAGTTACTCAGGAGGCTGAGGCAGGAGAAATGCTTGAACCCAGGAGGTGCAGGTGGCAGTGAGCTGAGATCCCGCCACTGCAGTCCAGCCTGGGTGACAAGAGCAAGACTCTATTTCCAGAAAAAAGAAAACAAAAAAGAAAATATTTGGGCTGGGTGCAGTGGCTCACACTGTAATCCCCGCATTTTCAGTGGCCAAGATGAAAAAATCACTTGAGCCCAGGAGTTTGAGACCAGCCTGAGCAACATAGTAAGACCCTGTCTCTATTAATTTATTTAATTTAATTTATTTATTTATTTTTGAGACAGAGTCTCTTTCTGTCATCCAGGCTGGAGTGCAGTGGCATGCTCTCAGCTCACTGCAACCTCTGCCTCCCCAGTTCAAGCGATTCTCCTGTCTGAGCCTCCTGAGTAGCTGGGATTACAAGTGCATGCCACCATCCCCAGCTAATTTTTGTATTTTTAATAGAGACACGGTTGCATGATGTTGGTCAGGCTGGTCTCGAACTCCTGACCTGGTGATCCACACACCTTGGCCTCCCAAAATGTTGGGATTATAGGTGTGAGCCACTTCACCCAGCCCTCTATGAATCTAAACATAAATAAAAGAAAACATTTGTTAGGTATGTAGTAGCTAACACAAAGGTATCTGAACATAAAATTAAGAAACAGCATATTAAATCTAGAAGTATACTAAAAAACACAAAATAAAACAGCAAAGTGGCCAGGTCCCCCTGGGTGGGGGGACTGGGTCTGGGATGGGTTTCTTCCTCATCAACAAGATCCGGGAAGAGTACCCAGACAGGATCATGAACACGTTCAGTGTGGTGCCCTCACCCAAGGTGTCAGACACGGTGGTGGAGCCTTACAATGCCACTCTCTCCATCCACCAGCTTGTA
>NW_016110783.1:0-1722 GCF_001604975.1 Cebus imitator | reverse complement strand
GACCAGGCTCAGCTGGTCCCACCCCCACAAAAAAACAGCCATCGAAAACGCTCTGGATTGAGAGTTTCACAGCAAGCACACCTGAACCCAGGATGGTCCAGCTCTGTGGGGGAGGATCGTTTGCCATTACCGAGGCAGACCACCACTATAGAGGTAGTTTGCCATTGCTGAGGCAGCCCGCCATTACAGAGAGAGTCCACCATTACAGAGGTGGGCCACCATTGCTGAGGCAGTTCTAACTATACCCGTATAAACAGGACTGCAGGGAAGTTCACATGGCAGCTGGGCAGATCCCACTGCAGCTCAGCAAAGCCTTGGCAGGCAGACTGTGACTAGGATGCCTCCTCGCTGGGCAGGGAAGCCCTGAAAAAAGGCAGCAGCATGACAGAAACTTACAAATAAAGGCTTAACTCCCCGGGACAGAGCACCTGGGGAAAAAAAAAAAGGGTGTTTATGAGTTCTGCTGCAGCAGACTTAAACGTACCTGCCCAGCATCTCTGAATGAACAATGGAGCTCACAGCTCAGCACTTGAGCTCCTATAAAGGACACACTGTCTCCTCAAGCAGCTCCCTGACCCCCATATATCCAAAGAGTCATCTCATAAAAGAGAGCTCAGACTGACCAATCTGGCAGGTATCCTTCTGGGACAAAGATAGCAGAAGAAGAAACTGGCAGCAACCCTTACTGTTCTGCAGCTGCTGCAGGTGATCCCCAGGCAAGCAGGGCCTGGAGTGAACCTCAGCAGACCTACAGCAGAGCGGCCTGACTGTTAGAAGGAAAACTAAGAAACAGAAAGAAATAACTTCATCATCAACAAACTGAATGTCCACTCAGAGACCCAATCTGAGTCAACAACTACAAAGACGACAGGTGGATAAATCCACAAAGATGGGAAGAAACCAGCACAAAAAGGATGAAAACACCCGAAACCAGAATGCCTCTCCTCCTACAAGGGATCACAACTCACCAGCAAGGGAACAAGGCTGGATGGAGAATGAGTGTGATGAAATGACAGAATCAGGCTTCAGAAGGTGGGTAATAAGAAACTTCAGTATAGTATTGGAAGTTCTAGCCAGAGCAATCAGGCAAGAAAAAGAAATAAAGGGTATTTAAATAGGAAAGGAGGAAGTCAAATTGTCTCTATTTGCAGATAACATGATTGTATATTTAGAAGACCCCACTGACTCAGCCTAAAATCTCTTGAAACTGATAAGCAACTTCTGCAAAGTCTCAGGATACAAAATCAATGTGCAAAAATCACAAGCATTCCTATACACCAATAACAGACTTAAAGAGAGACAAATTAAGAACGAACTGCCATTCACAATTGCTACAAAGAGAATAAAATACCTAGGAGTACAACTAACAAGGAATGTAAAGAACCTCTTCAAGGAGAACTACAAGCCACTGCTGAAGGAAATAAGAGAGGACACAAACAGATGGTGAAACATTCCATGTTCATGGTTAGGAAGAATCAATACCATGAAAATGGCCATACTGCCCAAAGTAATTTACACATTCAATGCTATCCCCATCAAGCTACCAATGACCTTCTTCACAGAACTGGAAAAAAAAACACCTTAAACTTCATATGGAACCAAAAGAGAGCCCACATAGCCAAGTCAATTCTAAGCAAAAAGAACAAAGCGGGAGGCATCACACTACCAGACTTCAAACTGTACTACAAGGCTACAGTAATCAAAACAGCATGGTACTGGTAC
>NW_016110782.1:0-1723 GCF_001604975.1 Cebus imitator | reverse complement strand
AAGACAGAGTCCTGCTCCGTCGCCAGGTGCCAGGCTGGAGTGCAGTGGTAAAATCTTGGCTCACTGTAACCTTCGCCTCCCAGTTTCAAGCAATTCTCCTGCCTCAGTCTTCCAAGTAGCTAGGACTACAGGCGCGCACCACCACGCCCAGCTAATTTTTACATTTTTAGTAGAGATGGGGTTTCACCGTGTTGGCCAGAATGGTCTCGATCTCTTGACCTCGTGATCTGCCTGCCTTGGCCTCCCAAAGTGCTGGTATTACAGGTGTGAGCCACTGCACCTGGCCTCTGAGTTAGTTTCTTAATCCTGAGTTCTAATTCGATTGCACTGTGATCTGAGAGACTGTTTGTTATGATTTCTGTTCTTTTGCATTTGCTGAGGAGTGATTTACTTCCAATTATGTGGTCAGTTTTAGAGTAGGTGTGATGTGGTGCTGAGAAGAATGTATATTCTGTGGATTTGGGGTAGAGAGTTCTGTAGATGTCTATTAGGTCTGCTTTGTCCAGACCTGAGTTCAAGTCCTAGATATACTTGTTAATTTTCTGTCTCGTAGATCTGTCTAATATTGACAGTGGAGTGTTAAAGTCTCCCACTATCATTGTGTGGGAATCTTAAGTCTCTTTGTAGGTCTTTAAGAACTTGCTTTATGTATCTGGGTGCTCCTATATTGGGTGTGTATATATTTAGGATCGTTAGTTCTTCTTGTTGCATTGATCCTTTTACCATTATGTAATGTCCTTCTTTGTCTCTTTTGATCTTTGTTGGTTTAAAGTCCATTTTATCAGAGAGTAGGATTGCGACTCCTGCTTTTATTTGCTCTCCATTTGCTTGGTAAATCTTCCTCCATCCCTTTATTTTGAGCCTATGTTTGTCCTTGCACATGAGATGGATTTCCTGAATACAGCACACCGATAGCTCTTGACTTTTTATTCAATTTGCCAGTCTGTGTCTTTTGATTGGGGCATTTAGCCTGTTTACATTTAAGGTTAATATTGTTACGTATGAATTTGATCCTGCCATTCTGATGCTAGCTGGTTGTTTTGCCTTTCTTCATTGTGTCAATGGTCTTTACCATTTGGTATGTTTTTGGAGTGGCTAATACTGGTTGTTCCTTTCCATGTTTAGTGCTTCTTTCAGAAGCTGTTGTAAGGCAGGCCTGGTGGTGACGAAATCTCTTAGCAATCACTTGTCTGTAAAGATTTCTCCTTCACTTACGAAGCTTAGTTTGGGTGGATATGAAATTCTGGGTTGAAAGTTCTTTTCTTTAAAGATGTTGAATATTGGCCCCCACTCTCTTCTGGCTTGTAGAGTTTCTGCCGAGACATGCACTGTGAGTCTGATTTACTTCCCTTTGTGGGTAACCTGACCTTTCTCTCTGGCTGCCCTTAGCATGTTTTCCTTCATTTCAACCCTGGTGAATCTGACGATTATGTGCCTTGGGTTGCCCTTCTTGAGGAATATCTTTGTGGTATTCTCTGTATTTCCTGGACTTGAATGTTGGCCTGCCTTGCTAGGTTGGGGAAGTTCTCCTGGATGTTATCTTGAAGAGCGTTTTCCAGCTTGGATTCATTCTCTTCGTCACATTCAGGTATACTTATCAAATGTTGACTAGGTCTTTTCACATAGTCCCATATTTCTTGGAGGCTTTGTTCATTTCTTTTCACTCTTCTTTCTCTAATCTTGCCTTCTCATTTTATTTCATTGAGTTGGTCTTCAATCTCTG
>NW_016110781.1:0-1723 GCF_001604975.1 Cebus imitator | reverse complement strand
AAGAGCAAAACTCTGTCTCAAAAAAAAAAAAAGTAAAAATTTAAAAAATGAACTTGCTTTGCAAATGCGGCCGCAGGTGCAATCCCTGATGTGTCCCCCCTGCCCTGAGCTACCCCAGAATCACCCACAGCCCCCCCCAGCTGTGGCCTCGAAGCCCTGCAGTGCAGACAGCGTGGATCTGCAGAGCTGTGAGCCTGGGCCTGTCCTGCAGCAGGAGACACAGATGAGGGAGCCCTGGGTTTGAGCCAGAGGCAGCCTGGGGTGTCCCCCTGCAGGCCCTGGTCCCCTTGTATTTTGTGACAGTCCCCCATATCCTCACAAAAGCCATCCCCATTTTCAGCGTAATTACAGATACTCCTTGACTCACGATGGGGTCATATTCCCATAAATCTATCATAAATGGGAAATATCAGCCAAGTACGGTGGCTCATGTCTATAATCCCAGCACTTTGGGAGGCCAAGGTGGGAAGATTGCTTGAGCCCAGGATTTCAAGACCAGCCTCGGCAACACAGAGAGATCCTGTCTCTACAAAGAAAAAAATAAAGTTGAAAATATACTAAGTTGAAAATGCATTTATTTATTTATTATTATTATTATTTTTGAGACGGAGCCTCACTCTGGAGTGCAGTGGTGCAATCTCGGCTCGCTGCAGCCTCTACCTATCAGGTTCCAGTGATTCTCCTGCCTCAGCCTCCTGAGTAGCTGGGATTAAAGGCGCATGCGATCACACTGGCTAATTTTAGTATTTGTAGTAGACATGAGGTCTCACCATCTTGGCCGGGCTGGTCGTGAACTCCTGACCTCAGGTGATCTGCCTGTCTCAGCCTCCTGAAGTGCTAGGATTACAGGCATGAGCCATCAAATTTGGCCTATTTATTTATTTTTATTTTTATTTTTGGAGGCGGAGTCTCGCTCTGTTGCCCAGGCTGCAGTACAGTGGTCCCATCTCGGCTCACTGCAATCTCTGCCTCCCGGGTTCAAGCAATTCTCCTGCCTCAACCTCCCGAGTAGCTGGGACTACAAGCACCCCACCACACCTCGCTAATTTTTGTGTTTTTAGTAGAGGCAGGGTTTCACCATGTTGCCCAGGCTGGTCTTGAACTCCTGAGCTTAGGCATTCTGTCCACCTTAGCCTCCCAAAGTGCAGGCACTACATGTGTGAGCCACCATACCCAGCCTGCAAATGCATGTGATACGCCTACTACCAAGCATTGGAGGTTAGCCCAGCCGACTTTAGATTGAGAACAAACCAAGCAATACTGAAAGGAGAGCAAAACCCACTCACCCTTCCCCAACTTGGATCATGACTTCAACATTTCAGGGGTGCAGCCTTCCTGAATGTTTGTAGAAATAGATAATACATTTGGATAAACGTGTCCATCTTTAAGTATACAATTCAATGGCATTTGGTAGATTCATTGTGCAATCATCGCCACCACCGAGTTTTATTTTTATTTTTATTTTTATTTTTTTTTTGAAACAGAGTTTCGCTCTTGTTACCCAGGCTGGAGTGCAATGGCGCGATCTCCGCTCACCGCAACCTCCGCCTCCTGGGTTCAGGCAATTCTCCTGCCTCAGCCGCCTGAGTAGCTGGGATTACAGGCACGCACCACCATGCCCAGCTCATTTTTTGTAGTTTTTAGTAGAGACGGGGTTTCACCGTGTTGACCAGGATGGTCTCGATCTCTTGACCTCGTGATCCACCCGCCTCGGCCTCCCAAA
>NW_016110780.1:0-1724 GCF_001604975.1 Cebus imitator | reverse complement strand
TGTTGTCCAGGTTAGTCTCAAACTCCCGACCTAAGATAATCTGCCCGCCTCAGCCTCTGAAGGTGCTGGTATTACAGATGTGAGCCACAACACCTGGCCTTCAGTGCTATTTTTGAAAGCTGGTTCCCTTGCAACCCCTGGTACCTCAGACACTGCCCTGATAGGTCAGTAGTCTAGACACCACGTGTGGCAGTGCCTCAAACCGCCCGCACCTTCCGGGCACTAGAAATGGCATATGGACCTTGTCAATCATGCTGAGCAGGAGTGCCTAGCTTCCCCTCAGGTGACTCCCAAAGGTGGCTCTGATCCCGAGGATCCAAAGCTTTCTTGTGACACGTTAGGTGTGACCCTCCCCCCCCCAGGTGAGAGGGTTGTTGTCTACTTTTGAAGCCTTGCATTTTTACATGGTCCCCACCCATCTCCATAACAAAATAATGGTCAATTTCAGTTAGCTAACTTTAGTCAGCACAATCCCCACCTGTGATTAAGTCTCTCTGTGCCTCATTTTTCTCATCTGTTAATGGGAATTACATTAATATCACCCCCACAAAGTCATGGAAATAAAATCACCCGGAGGGTGACAGGCTCATGCAACACGTGGCCAGTGCAGATAACAGGAAAATTCACTGCTGTTCCCTTTCATAATACATTTTAATATTGTGCAAATGTGGTCCTTGAAAAAGTGGTCATCGAGCCCTTATCAGGCCTAGGGACACAGTTCCCCTGCAGCTTGTATTCTAGTGGCCAATGGCAGGAACAAGTGCTAAAATATGCAGGATGCCAGGAGTGATCCATGCCCTAAAAGAAAAGGGAGGGGGAGAGTGGTTGTGTCAGGAAAGTCTCTCTGATAGGGCAGCCGCTGAGCAGAGACCGGGGGCTGCTGGTGGGGAAAGACAGTAAGTGCAAAGGCCCTGAGGCTGGAGCATGCCTTGAGGAGAAATGGCAAGGAGTGGCTGGAGGACAGCCTAAAGGGGGCCTTGGCCACACAGGAAGAGGCAGTCACCCCGAAACCAGGTGTCAGCCCCCTTCTTAACTGCATAAGGAGCCTGGAGGGCTGATGGTAGTTGGGACTCCAGGCGTGCACAACCACACTGGGCTGCTTTTTTGTATTTTCTTGTAGAGTCAGGGTTTCAACATGTTCCTCAGGCCAGTCTCGAGCTCCAGAGGCAATCCAGCCAGGCTCAGCTTCCCAAAGTGCTGAGATTATACATGTTTGCCTCCATGCCTTGCCCGCTAAGGTTTCATTTGTGGGCGTGTGCGTGCGTGTGAGCAGGTGCACTCGCACAGCTTACACACAATACAGAGCCTGTTACACTCCATTAGCTTCATTTTTTTTTCTCTGTTTTGAGATGGACTCTCACTCTCACCCAGGCTGGAGTGCAGTGGCATGATCTTGGATCACTGCAACCTCCGACTCCTGGGTTCAAGCAATTCTCATGCCTCAGCCTCCTGAGTGTAAGGATTTGTAAACTACAAACCCAACCAAAACCAAAATATTCCTTATTTATATAATTTTTAAATCAGTAAGACCTATTTCATATTGTTAGTTTAATGAAATAGCTGTATCTTCTAAGTTATAGACAAAATTCTCACATATTTTCACTTTAAATATTTGACTTAGTTGAACATCTGACATATACAGAGTATTAATATTACTAACAAAAAGATGATCAAGAAAAATCAAAATCTTTTTCTTGTATCTCAGTTTTTATAAACAATCTAAA
>NW_016110779.1:0-1724 GCF_001604975.1 Cebus imitator | reverse complement strand
AAAAAAAAAAAAAAAAAGAGGAAAGTAACTGTAAGAGGGCCGGGTGCGGTGGCTCATGCTTATAATCCTAGCACTTTGCAAGGCTGAGGTGGGCGGATCACGAGATCAGGAGCTTGAGATTAGCCTGGCCAACACAGTGAAACCCTGTCTCTACTAAAAATACAAAAGTTAGCATGGTGGAGGGCGTCTGTAATCCTAGCTACTTGGTAGGCTGAAGCAGGAGAATCACTTGAACCCAGGTGGCGGAGGTTGCAGTGAGCCAAGACCATTGCACTCCAGCCTGGACAACAGAGCGAGACTGTCTCCAAAACTGTAAGAAAATAAAATCTCAGGAACCACTCTCCCCTGCAACTAGTTATGCGAAGAGGAGCGTTAAGCCTGAGAACTGAGTCACGCAACACTGCTGTGCTTTTTCCCAAACAAGTAGCTGTAATTTCACCACCTTGTGTCACGGTATTATGCTGCACAAGCCAGGTTCTCACAACAAGGAAGAGCGTTATGCCTGTCCTGATGGCTGCTTTTGCAAACTGCTCCCAAGGAAATTCCTTGCTGGACCCTAAATTTTTTTTTTTTTTTTTTTTTTTTTTTTGAGACAGAGTTTCGCTCTTGTTACCCAGGCTGGAGTGCAATGGCACGATCTCGGCTCACCGCAGCCTCCGCCTCCTGGGTTCAGGCAATTCTCCTGTCTCGGAGTAGCTGGGACTACAGGTGTGAGCCACCATGCCTGGCTAATTTTTGTATTTTTAGCAGAGATGGGGTTTTACCAGAGTTCAAGGCTAGGCTGGTCTCAAACTCCTGACCTCAGGCGATCCACCTGCCTCAGCCACCCAAAGTGCTGGGATCACTGGCGTGAGGCACTGCGCCCAGCCAGGTCTGTATATTTTTTTAAATTAGTAAATAATAGTAGGGGTAGTATACCACAAAGGTAAAAATCATAAAGGTAGTATGCAAATGACTGAAGCTTGGTAAACACTGCATTAAACTATGCCCTATTGGCTATTGGCTAGGCGTGGTGGCTTAAGCCTGTAATCCCAGCATTTTGGGAGGCTGAGGCGGGTGGATCACGAGGCCAGGAGTTCGAGACCAGCCTGGCCAATTCGGTGAAACCCCATCTCTACTAAAAATACAAAAATTAGCCAGGCATTGTGGTGTGCGCCTGTGGTCCCAGCTACTCAGGAGGCTGAGGCAAAAGAATTGCTTGAACCCAGGAGGTGGAGGTTGCAGTGAGCCAAGATCTTGCCACTGTACTCCAGCATGGCAACAGAGCAAGACTCCATCTCAAAAGAAAAGAGAAGAAAAAACTATGCCCCATTGACTCTGTTTTCCCTTTTGGGTACCAGTATTCAGTCAAGAGCAGCTTTTTGGTTTGTCATATCCCATTTTCTAATTCTTACAGTCCCAGGTTAAGACAAAAGTTACCTATCCCAAAATCATGTTAGGTAGTGCTCAGTGCTAGGTTATCTAGACAGCAAACCAGTCCTGTTTTAAATAAGTAATGCCAATATATGTATTTGCATTTTTCTTGGGGAAAACCTTATGTGGGGCTTTGATTTGGCAGACAAGTCTATGAGGTATATATATAATGGACAGGGGAAGGAAAAAAAATGTTTTTTTGTTTTTTGTTTTTTGTTTTTTTTTGAGACAGAGTTTCACTCATGTTACCCAGGCTGGAGTGCAATGGCGCGATCTCGGCTCACCGCAACCTCCGCCTCCTGGGTTCAGGC
>NW_016110778.1:0-1724 GCF_001604975.1 Cebus imitator | reverse complement strand
CTTCCGCCTCCTGGGTTCAAGTGATTCTTCTGCCTCAGCCTCCTGAGTAGCTGGGATTACAGGCATGCACCACCACAGCCAGCTAATATTTTGTATTTTTTTAGTAGAGACTGGGTTTTACCATGTTGGTTAGGCTGGCCCTGAACTCCTGACCTTGTGATCTGCCTGCCTTGACCCCCCAAAGTGCTGGGATTACAGGTGTGAACCACCGCACCTAGCCCACAGTAGCCCTTTTATATGATGTGCCCTTGATGACACTAGTGATGATTGTCACTAGAGTGGTACTTGCATTCTGGATTATCTCACTGCACTGTAGCTTGCTGGGTAAGTGGCATTCCCATTTATAGGCCACACAACTAGGAAGGGGCCATGGTGGGGTATACCTTTGGGTCTTGGTCTCTGTGAATCCCCAGTTCCTCTGTTCTTTCCGTCGTATCACCCTATCTGTCTACCAGTTGATCTTTTACACTACAGGTACACAGCAGGAGAAGGTGAGCTGACCTTGTGAGTGCTGAATAGCATGAGGAAATGAACAGGGGAAGGAAGTTTGGGTGAATAGCTAAAAGGAGGTGTCGTTTTTAGTGATGCTCACATATCACCTTTTCTAACATTCACAGCATAGATGTGGACATAGGATCAGTGCCTCCACATTAACAGTTGAAGCATCTGTGGCAAAATACTGTTTCATGCTTGGTGCTACCCACTGGTTGAAACAGTGCTGGAACTTAGATTATCCTCATGCTCCTCAGCTCACTAACCTTTACTCTTCCTGCCCACCTCTTACCACATTATTTCAGTACTGACAGTTTTGACTACAAAGCATGGCAAAGCTGAATGTCATTTCAGGACACGTGCTGTACTCTCCACCCTCTCAAAAATTGTACATAACAGGCCGGGTATGATGGCTCACACCTTTAATCCCAGCACTTTGGGAAGCCAAGGTGGGAGGGTCACTTGAGTCCAGAAATTTGAGACTAGCCTGGCCATCATGGCAAGACCCCATCTCGACAAAAATATCAAGAAATTAGCCTGGGGTGGTGATGCTGTGCACCTGTGGTCCCAGCTACATGAGAGACTGCATTGACAAGGTTACCTGAGCTCAGGATGTTGAGGCTGCAGTGAGCCATATTTGCATGCCACTGTGCTTCAGCCTGTGTGACAGAGCAAGACCTTGTCTCAAAAAAAAAAAAAAAAGAAAGGAGAAAGAGCGAGAGAGATAGAAAAGAAAGGAAGAGAGAGAAGGAAAGGAAAGGAGGGAAGGAAGGAAATGGAAGGGAAAGAGGGAGGGAGGGAAAGAAAGAGGGAGAAAGACAAAGGCAGAGAAAGATAAGGAAAGAAAGAAAAAGAAAAGAAAGAAGGAAATAAATTGTATACAAGGGCTGTTATTTTTGTAGGCCGTTGTCTTAATCTGTAACTCTAGTGCTTTGATGCCATACTTTGTTCTCTAGTATTTTAAAGGATAGTTTTCTACCTTTGTTTTTGTGTTACATTATCTGTCAGTGTACCATGTGTCCAGGATGAAATTTTTCTGGTATAGGATACCTTGCCTTACTTAGAAATTCACGTTACTTACTAAGTTTCTGTTAAAACCTCTTTCTGGAGGTATGCTGATGATGTTGGTAGGAGGAGGATTATAGTGGACAATTATGGAATGTTTACCATTTGCCTTTAGTTTTCCACATTTATAAATATTAACTCACTTAATCTTTTTTTTTTTTTTTTTT
>NW_016110777.1:0-1725 GCF_001604975.1 Cebus imitator | reverse complement strand
TGTGTTCCTTCACCTTAGGAAGTTGCATCTATGTTTAAATTCAGCGAGTTACAAACACGTTTCTTCTAAAAGCTGCGTATGGATATTCATGAGTGAATGGGAGTATAGGGTGTAAAGAGAAATATATGGCTCTAAAACAAAAACGGAGCTATGAAGCAGAATGATTGTCATGGTGTATATTCAACTTAAAAATTTCAAAAGTGTTTGAATGTAGCAGTTCATTGACCCTTTCTTTCGAGAATCTGGAAGGAGATATCTCCAGCCATATACAGGATCATTAAAATTACCGGTAAGGTCGCGTCTAAACCACAGGAGAAACGTCTCTTTCAAACTCCTCTGCTGTGTGTTCGTTCAACTTAGGTAGTTGCATCTATGTTTAGATTCAGCGAGTTAGAAACACGTTTCTTCTAAAAACTGCGTTTGGATATTCCTTAGGGAATGGGAGTATAGGGTGTAATGAGAAATATCTGGCTCTAAAACAGAAACGGAGGTATGTAGCAGAATGATTGTCAAGGTGTATATTCAACTTACGGAGTTAAACATATGTGTGACTGTAGCAGTTCGGAAACCCTTTCTTTCGAGAATCTGGAAAGAGATATGTCCAGCCATATACAGGCTCATAAGTATTAGAGGTAAGATCGCGTCTAAACCACAGGAGATACGTCTCTTGCAAACTACTCTGCTGTGTGTTCGTTCAACGTAGGAAGTTGCATCTATGTTTAGATTCAGCGAGTTAGAAACACGTTCCTTCTAAAAGCAGGTTTTTTATATTCCTGAGTGAATGGGAGTATAGGGTGTAATGAGAAATATCTGGTTCTAAATCAAAAACGCAGCAATGTAGCAGAAAGATTGTGAAGGTGTATATTCAGCTTACAGATGTAAACAGATGTCTGAATGTAGCAGTTTAGAAAACACTTTCTTCCCAGAATCTGGAAGAGATATAATCAGCCATATGCAGGCTCATAAGAATTAGCGATAAGATCGCGTCTAAACCACATGAGAAACGTCTCTATCAAACTGCTCCGCTGTGTGTTCGTTGACCTTAGGAAGTTGCATCTATATTTCGATTCAGCGAGTTAGAAACACGTTTCTTCTAAAAGGTGCGTTTCGATATTCCTGAGTGAATGGGAGTATAGGGTTTAATGAGAAATATCTGGCTCTTAAAAACGGAGCTATTTGGTATAATGATTGTAAAGGTGTATATTAAACTTACAGAGCTAAAAAATTGTGTGAATGTAGCAGTTGAGTGACCCTTTCTTTGGAGAATCTGGAAAGAGATATTTCCAGTCATATACAGGCTCATACGAATAAGGTTTAAGATCGCGTCTGAAACACAGGAGAAACATCTCTTTGAAACTGCTCTTTATGTGTTCGTTCACCATAGGAAGTTGCATCTATGTTTCGATTCAGCGAGTTAGAAACACGTTTCTTATAAAAGCTGCATTTCAATATTCGTCAGTGATTGGGAGTATAGGGTGTAATGAGACATATCTGGCTCTAAAACAAAAACGGGGCTATGTAGCAGAATGATTTTCAAGGTGTTTATTAAACTTACAGAGTTAAATAGATGTGTGAATGTAGCAGTTCAGAAACCCTTTCTTTGGAGAATCTGGAAGGAGATATTTCCAGCCATATACAGGCTCAAAAGGATTAGCGGTAAGATCTCGTCTAAAACACAGGAGAAACGTCTTTTTCAAACTGCTCTGCTTTGTGTTCGTTCACCTT
>NW_016110776.1:0-1727 GCF_001604975.1 Cebus imitator | reverse complement strand
GGGGTTTCACCGTGTTGACCAGGATGGTCTCGATCTCTTGACCTCGTGATCCACCCGCCTCGGCCTCCCAAAGTGCTGGGATTACAGGCTTGAGCCACCGCGCCCAGCCTTATGTGTTTGTTTTTGAGACTGAGTTTTGCTCTTGTCACCCAGGCTGGAGTGCAGTGACGCAATCTTGACCCACTGCAACCTCTGCTGCCTGGGTTCAACTGATTCACCTGTCTCAGCCTCCCCAGTAGTTGGGATTACAGGCATGTGCCACCATGCCTGACTTATTTTGTATTTTTAGTAGAGACAGGGTTTCACCATGTTGGTCAGGCTAGTCTCGAACTCCTGACCTCAGATGATCCGCCCACCTCAGCCTCCCAAAGTGCTGGGATTACACACATGAGCCACTGCACCCAGCCACTTTCAGGACTCTTTAGAAATATTTACTTACTCCCCTATAAAATGCTGGGAATACCATGGGAATGTCAAAGCACAATCATAAAGTCATCAAGGGGAAATTTACCTATCAATTTTTCAACAAATATTTTCTGTGTTTCTCCCATATGCCTGGCATTGTGAGTAATTCTGAGAACAATTTGAATGGGGAAATCAACAGGCAGGAATCCACAATGCAATGTTCTAGGGCAATAACAGGATGGGGCAGTTTTCTAAATGAAATTGTATTTGAGTTGAGACTTAAAGAGGAAGAAGGATTTGGCCAAGTTGGTGATCTGGGGAGAGAAACTGGCTGATCTGCAAAATAAAATGGCTGAAACCAGAAAGCAGTTAAAACAGAATGAACGGCAAGAAGAAACAACCATGACTTCTCTAGTAATTAAGAGATGGGATGCGCATAGATCCTGTAGCCCTTGCTACTACAATGTGGTTTGTGGACCAGAAGCATCAGCTGAGATCTTATAAGAAATACAGATGGTCCCCAATTTATGATGGTTCTCCTTAGAATATTTCTACTTTACTATAGTACAAAAGCAATATGGATTCTGGCCAGGCACAGTGGCTCATGCAATGCTGAGGTGGGTGGATCACGAGGTCAGGAGTTCAAGACCAACCTGACCAACATGGTGAAACCCCGTCTCTACTAAAAATATAAAAATTAGCTGGGCCTGGTGGTGCCCGCCTGTAGTCCCAGCTACTCAGGAGGCTGAGGCAGGAGAATTGCTTGAACCTGGGAGGTGGAGGTTGTGGTGAGCCAAGATTGTGCCACTGCACTCAGCCTGGGCAACAGAGTGAGACTCTGTCTCAAAAAAAAAGAAAGCAATATGCATTCTGTTTGCTCCTTGACTGATGATGAAGTTGGGTCTGGAGAAATCTATTGTAAATTGAAAATACTGTAAATTGATGAGTTTATCTGGATATAACCCCATTGTCAATTGAGGAGTGTCTGAATAGAATTTACGGCCGCATCTAAATTAGAATCTGTATTGTGGCATGTTTAGAGAAGGACATGTCTTTCCATATTGTTAGAAGGTAAAGTCATGCACTGAGGCCGAGGCGGGTGGATCACGAGGTCAAGAGATCGAGACCATCCTGGTCAACATGGTGAAACCCCGTCTCTACTAAAAATACAAAAAATTAGCTGGGCGTGGTGGCGCGTGCCTGTAATCCGAGCTACTCAGGAGGTTGAGGCAGGAGAATTGCCTGAACCCAGGAGGTGGAGGTTGCGGTGAGCCGAGATCGCGCCATTGCACTCCAGCCTGGGTAACAAGAGCGAAACTCCG
>NW_016110775.1:0-1728 GCF_001604975.1 Cebus imitator | reverse complement strand
AAAGAAAAAAAAAAAAAAAAAAGAAAAAGAAAATAACACGCTTTTCATAGCTATATTGGGGCTTAATTTATGTACCATAAAACTCACCTGTTTAAAGTATACAATTCATTATTTTCTTAGAACATAGAGTAAAAAATAAAACTTTCTTTGGAGAAATAGCTATTCAAATCTTTTTCCATTTTTAAGGTGTGTGACTTGCCTTTTTGTTATTTAGTTGTAAGCATTCTTTATGTATTCTGGATACAAATCCCTTACCAAATATACGATTTATAAATGTCTTCTCCCATCCTATGAGTGGTCTTTTTACTTAATGATGTTGTTCAAAGTACAAGGGATATATTTCAGATATTAAAAATCACCAATTTCTTCAAATAGTTGCGTGACTCTACACAATTAACTGATTAATTGGAGAAAGAAATATTCTGGTACCACTTCTAGTGGTAAGAGGCAAGTTAGAGGGAAGTAGATAACATGGTGTTTAATAACTGTACCTTGGTCAAGGATTAGTGACATGATTGACTTAGTATTCTAAAATATTTGGAATGAGCGTTTATATCTGCTTTTTTGCATTATTTTTTCTTTTCAGTTAATACTCTTGGATAATGTATTTAAGGATGCTTAAGGTAAGCCATTTGAGCATTATCTTAGTCTTAGTTTATAGATTTAATAAAATTCTGCCTACTGAATTTTCCCTTTTCCTAATGAAATTCGGTTAGCCTGTTTTCTAGCAAACTAGGACAAATTTCTATAATTGGTATTATAAATATTTATAAAAGACTACAGTAGACACAATTTAGCTTTTTGAATTTTACATAAATGCTACCTTATTCACTATTAGTGAGTAAGTCGAGTATTTCCCTTACAAATTCATTTTTTATACTGGTGCCTTCAAAAACAATGTCTTGAGAGGATCTACACCTATTGAACTAGAGATGACAAATTGCTAGTGAAATAAAATACAAGTATTTTCCAAATGTCAACATTTGTCTACATTTTACGTAGGTTTCTAGAGAAAGATCCTAATCAAAAACTATCATAAATAAAGGTGGTGCAATCTAGTACACTGTTTTTTTCCTGCTCTAGTTGACTTACTCATTCAATTATCTAAAAACACTGATAACTTTAAATCTGCATATAACAAATTAATCATCTTGATATATAATTACTGGTATGATTAGTTTATGATTTTATTTGAGCACTTTGTGTCAAGATAGTGAAAGTTTTATATCTTACACTAATTTCATACCATCTTTAACTTTGTAAGAAGCTTTTTAACCAGAAAGGCTAAGAAGCTAGTCAACAGCACTTATTTGAGAATATAGTTTTTAAAAGGGACAAATATTATAGGTTTGCCATTCTTTTCCAGTTTATAAAAATTATCAATGAGCTTTCATAATGTTAACAGTGGAGGTAATGAGAATAAAATGAATTGGGCAATTTTCTACGTGGAGGAAACCAAGGCAACTTAAATAATCTTTAAGTGATTCAGTTATGTACAGTTACTAATTGGTCTTTTGTTGAATGACTCAATTCTTGTTCATTTAACTAGGCCACATCCACATAATCATTCATTGTAAAATAAATTATAAATTGTGCTTCTAAAAATATTGCGATATACTCATCATGATTTGTTATTCTTCTAGCAGCAATGTTAAAGTGATTGATGCATTCTAAAGAACTGCAAAACAGAAACAAAATAAAATACGAAAGTGTGAAAGTGTAAATTTT
>NW_016110774.1:0-1730 GCF_001604975.1 Cebus imitator | reverse complement strand
AAAAAAAAAAAAAAAAAAGAATGAGCATATAGATCAGGCATGGTGGCTCACACCTGTAATCCCAACACTTCGGGAGGCCCGAGGTGGGAAGATTGCTTGAGTCTAAGAGTTCAAGACCAGCCTGGGCAACATAGCAAAATCCCCATCTCTACAAAAATAAAAATAGAATAAAAATTAGACAGGCATGGTGGTGACATCTGTAGTCTTAGCTAATGGGGAGGCTGAAGTGAGAGGGTCACTTGAGGACAGGAGTTCTAGCCTGGGAAACAGCAAGACTCCAACTCTTAAAAAAAAAAAAAAATCAAAAAAATTAGCTGGGCGTGGTGGTGTGCACCTTCCCTTCCCTTCCCTTTCCCCTTCCCCTCCCTTCCCTTTCCCCTTTCTCCCCTCTCCCTTCCCCTCCCCTCCCCTCCCCTTCTCTTCCTATAGTTCCAGCTACTGGAGAGGCTGAGACTGGAGGGCTGCTTGAACCTAGAAGGCTGAGGCTGCAGTGAGCTGTGATCACACCACTGCACTGCAGACTGGGCAACAAGCAAGATCCCATTTCAAAAACAAACAAAAACAGAGAAGGACGACAGGGGAAAGAGGAGATTGGATAAGGGGTACAGTTTTGAAACTCCAGCACACACATCCCTTCCCTTTACTGGGAAATGGACAGTTCTACCCCACACAGGCGCATTCAGAGGGACCTGGAATCCTGGCCTGATGTGCACTCCCTCCCTTGCTGCCGTCCCTGGGTCCTCCCTGGGGCATTTCAGGTGTTCAGTCATGAAGAACAGATTTTAATTCTGACAAAGGGTCAAGTGACATGGGAAATAACTGGTCAATGAATATCATCAGGTAGGAGGCAGAAAAAGAAAAACTTGTCAGACCAGTTACCAAGTTAGCAGACAGCCAACCAGGAAAGCAGAGAGAGCAGCCTTTCCATAACGGCGGCTTTCAACGCCCTCCACCTTCCTCGCAAAAGGAGTGGGCCAAAAGGTTACATTTCAATTGATATCCCTCAGCCTCCCACCCCCGCCCACCGGCTCCAGGAAGCCAGGCGACTGTGGGAATTGTAAATTTGTTATCTTCACCATTACAGATGTAGACAAAGTCATCTTCATCATCTTCGGGGCAGCAGAGTGACCACACGGCCAACTGGTCTGCCATCTTTCAGTGCAGCCTTGCACCCACCAAAGGGCTTTCTGCCCACTCAGCTTATACAACCGTAGAGTGACTTTTTTTTTTTTTTTTTTTTTTTTTTTTTTTGAGATAGAGTTTTGCTCTTGTCACCTAGGCTGGAGTAGTGACATGATCTCAGCTCAGTGCAACCTCCACCTCCTGGGTTCAAGTGAGTCTCCTGACTCAGCCTCCCAAGTAGCTGGGCGGCACCCACCACCACAACCAGCTAATTTTTGTATTTTTAGTAGAGAGGGGGTTTTTTCATGTTGGCCAGGCTGGTCTTGAACTCCTGACCTCGGGTGATCCGCCCTCCTGGACCTCCCAAAGTGCTGGGATTACAGGCGTGAGCCACCTTGCCCGGCCCCTCCAGTGCAAATTTGATGATCATGTTAAGTCCAGTGTATTGAGAGACCTTGGTCCACTTCCCAAACCTGTCTTTGGAGAAAGGTGGCCCAATCTGCTGTTCCTCTTCCGGCCCCAGGATGACAAGCAATCAGGGACCAGAAGAGAGCAGTGTGCTCTTATTTGCTTCCCACTCTTGACATCATTTATGTTTAAAAATGAGC
>NW_016110773.1:0-1731 GCF_001604975.1 Cebus imitator | reverse complement strand
TCTGCCTCCCAGGTTCAAGCAATTCTCCTGCTCCAGCCTCTCGAATAGCTGGGATTACAAGCATGCACCACCACACCCTGCTAATTCTGTATATATATATTTTTTTGTTTGAGACAGGGTTTCTCCATGTTGGTCTCAAACTCACAGCCTCAGGTGATCCACCTTCCTCAGCCTCCCAAAGTGCTGGGATTATAGATTATAGGCATGAACCACCATGCCCGGCCTGGTTAGCATTTTTTAAGGACCTCTTGTAAGGCAGGTCTGTTGGTAACAAATTCCCTTAGCATTTGCTTGCCTGAAAAGGATTTTACTTCTTCTTCACTTATAAGTGTAGTTTGGCTGGATATGAAATTCTGACTTGAAATTTCTTTTCCTTAAGGATGATAAATATAGGCCTGCCAATCTTTCTTGGCTTGTAAGGTTTCTGCTGAAAGTTATGTTGTAAGCCTTATGGTGTTCCCTTTGTACATGAGCTGCCCATTCTCTTTAGGTGTATTTAAGATTTTTTTCTTTCAGATTGATCTTGGAGAATCTGATGACTGTGTATTGGGGATAGTCATCTTGTATAGTATCTCATAGGGGTTCTCTGAATTTCCTGAAACTGAATGTCAATCTCTCTAGAAACATTGGGGAAATTTTCATGAACAATATTCTCAAATATGTCTTCCAAATTGCTTGCTCTCTCTCTTGTCTTTTTCAGGAATGCCAGTGAGTCATAGGTTTTGTCTCTTTACATAATCCCATATTTCTCAGAGATTTTGTTCTTTTTTAAATTCTTTTTTCTTTATTTTTGTCTGCCTGTGTCGATTCGATAGAGCTCACAGATTCTCTTCTCAGCTCAGTATATTCTGTTCTAGTGTTTCGCATTGCATTGTGAAATTCCTATAGTGTATTTTTTCCTTATAGAATTTCAGTTTGATTCTTAAAATAGCACTGTCACCTTTCAAGTCTTGGATGGTATTATTGGTTTCCTTGGATTGGGTTACACATTTCTCCTGTATTTCATTGAACTTCCTTGCTGTCCAGGTTCTGAATCCTATGTCTATCATTTCAGCCATTTCAATCTGGTTAAGAACCATTGCTGGGGAGCTAGTGCAGTTGTTTGGAGGTAGGAAGACACTCTGGTTTTTAGAGTTGCCAGAATTCTTGCACTGATTTTTCCTCATCATTGTGGGATGATCTTTTAATCTCTGTAGTTGCTGCCCTTTGGATGGGGCTTTTTGCTTTCATTTTCTTGTATTCTTTCTATGTTTGACTGTGGGATAAGTGGGTTTAGTCAATTGGCTTTATTTCTAGATGCATTCATGAGACCAAGTCTCAGCTTAGCACTCTTGAGAACCATACTGTAGCCTCGGGGAAGGCTGGGACCGGGCCAAGCTTTATTCTCACTAAGTTGTTTCTTTGGTTTTGTGTAACAATGATTCATGGATTCAAAAGAGCTAATATTCAAAACTGTTTAAATATTTTGCTTTAATTGCCAATTTAAATATTGCCATATATCTTTTCTATATGCATTTGCTTAAATCTCTTCCCATCCATTATTATAAATTCCTGTTACATATATGTTAATGGTGTCTTTTGTATATATCTTCTGACCAAGTCAATATGTTTAATTTTAAATTTTACATATTATTAAGTTGTTAATGCTCAATTTAATATTAAAATGTATATGATGAGATAAAAATTAGTGTTTTATATCTGTAATATTATTTTATGTTTACTTTCTTTCTT
>NW_016110772.1:0-1731 GCF_001604975.1 Cebus imitator | reverse complement strand
GGCTTCACCATGTTGGTCAGGCTGGTCTTGAACTCCCGACCTCAGGTGATCTGCCCACCTTGGCCTCTAAAGTGCTTGGATTACAGGCGTGAGGCACCGTGCCCGACCTCAAATTAAAAAAAAATTTTTTTAAGCCAGTCAAATGTAGCAGTGGGGGGTTGTATACCAACTTTAGTGACACATTAATAAGTTCTGATAACCCACTCCTATGGGACCAGCTACTTTCAGTTCTTTAAGGAATCTCCACACTGTTTTCCTTAGTGGTTGTACTATTTTACATTCCCACCAACAGGGTAAACGTGTTGCCTTGTCGCCACATCTGTGCCAACATCTATTTTTTGATTATTTTTTATTGTGGTCATTCTTGCAAGAGTAAGGTGGTATCGCATTGTGGTTTTGATTTGCATTTCCCTGATAATTAGTGACATTGAGCACTTTTTTTCATATGTTTTTTGGCCATTTGTATATTTTGTTTTGGAATTGTGTATTCATATCCTTAGCTCACTTTCTGATGGGTTTGTTTGTTTTTTTTGCTGATTTATTAGAATTTCTCGTATATTCTGGATATTAGTCCATTGTTGGATGTATAGATTGCAAAGATCTTCTCCCATTCTGTGGGTTGTCTGTTAACTCTGCTGAATATTTATTTTGCTGTGCGGAAGCTTTTTTGTTTAATTAGATGAAAAGTCTATGTGGGTTGTGGCAAAAACTCCCAGTCTCCCCTGGTTAATTTTTTTCTTTTTCTGGTTATTTGATGAGATTTCTGGGGTGGGGATCTTAACGCAATTGCATTTCTTTTGGGCAGAACATTTTTCTTTTTTTTAAGATAGGGTCTCCATCTATCACCTGGCTGGAGTATAGTGGCATGATCATAGCTCACTGCAGCCTTCAATTCCTGAGCTCTCAAGAGATCCTCCCTCCTCAGCCTCTCAAGTATCTGGGATGATGGGTGTGCACCACTGAGTGCTCAGCTAATTTTTAAAATTTTTAGTTAAGATAAGGTCTCCCAGGAGGAGGAGGAGGAGCAATTTTAGTTTCAAAACTGAAAAAAAAAGATAAGATCATCCTTTGTTGCTCAGGCTCGTCTTGAACTCCTGGCTTCAAGTGATTCTCCTGCCTAGATCTCTCAAAGTACTGGGGTTATAGGTGGGAGCCACCACAGCCAGCCTGGAAAGATGTGTTTAGATAAGGAAATTGCAGAGAGAGAGAGATTTCCTCTCAATGCTTCTGGAAAGAGAATCAGAAAGACAGGGAGGCAGGAGGTCTGAGAGAGGCCTTTGGTCTGAGAGTTTCGTCAGTTTTCAAAGCACTTAGCATGTCAAAGGGCAATACGTTTGGGAGTCATTCTTTGTGCCTCAACACTACCAGAAAGGATGGCATGAAGAGTCAGTATTTGTTATTGTTATTTATTATTATTATTATTATTTTTTGCTTAACAACAATAAAACTACAATGTATCACATGTTATTTAATTTTAGCATTTTTAAACATAATAGTTGGCTTGGTGATCATTTTCCCTTAAAAAAGACAGTATCCTTTTTTTTTTTTTTCTAATCCTTTTTTATATTTTGAGATGGAGTCTCACTCTGTCACCCAAGCTGGAGTGTCACCCAATGTTGGCTCATGGCAGCCTCTGCCTCCCGGGTTCAAGTGATTCTCCTGCCTCAGGTTTCAGAGTAGTTGGACTTAAAGGTGTGCACCACCATGCCCAGCTAATTTTTGTATTTTTTA
>NW_016110771.1:0-1731 GCF_001604975.1 Cebus imitator | reverse complement strand
TACTATGAGTGTAGTAAATCAGTAGAAATGTGCCCCTCAAAAGAGACCTAAACCCTTTCAGGGAAAAGTATACCAGCTGTCGTGTCACTCAACAACAAAGAAAACTGTAAAGAGTAGGAGTAGTGTGAGGCATTCCAGAGAAGTAGAGTCTCATCCGAAGGTGTTTATTCCAGGAATGGCAGAGTTCGAAAGTAAACAATTAATGGCAGCACAGGTGAGCTCATGGGTGCAGTTAAGATGACTTTGGGAGTTGTAACAAATGCTATTGTTTACGGTGGAGAATTTATACATGGATATACACTTTTGGAGAACAATATTTGATCCATTATGAAATCAAAATTAGAGTACTTACATTAGTAACACTTTTCCCCAAAAATACTAGTGAGGGCTTTATTTATCCAGGTTATACTAGGGTGGTCAAAAAAGTGAATCAGGATAACATAAATAAAATAATGAGTTGTTTCTTCAATAACTAACTAACTTTGATACTGTTCAGGTTTTGAACTTAAATAGTCATAAAAATCATTTATGCATTTTAAATTTTATAGTACAAATAACTGCTACACTATGCACCCACAGACATACACATATACACACACGTAAGACAAAATTCTCTTCACTTCTGTCTCTGAAGATGTTAATACATTTTACAAGATTATATAACATAATAAGCTTACAAATGTAAATAATCACCTCACGTAAACTCAAGGGTATATCTCATTACTGTCATGTATATTGTGGCAGCTGATATATAATATTTTTTATATTTTATAAAATTTTTAATTATTTTATCCTTAAAAGATAATCAAAGAAGTTTGGGCTTTTATTTTTTAGGTAACAAGAGCCATATGGTTGGTATTAAACATTTACTCTTGGGTGTTCAATGTGATATTAAGGAATAGGAAAGCAAATGGCCATGTCTTTCAAAGAAAAAGCAAGGTTGAGCACATCCACAAAAGAGTAGAATCAGTCTACTTAAGGGATCTCTTATTACACATTTGTGCTGAGTGCTACTTTAAAACCTTTAGTGTTAAATTAACCTCCTAGCCGAAAAAAAACACACACACACACAATAAACTTGTTGTTAAAACAAGAAATAGACAGAAACAGTGTAGGCAACCAAGAATGAATTTCTCTCAAAACAATAGTTCACATTTTTGAAGAGACAAATAGTTAATCTTTTCTCCACTACACCTGAATCCCAAAATAACCCTGTTGGAATCTGCTCCAACTCACCACTAAAGATGATATTTACTTCAAGTTGTAATGTTAGTAGACCTCCAATATATGAATCCACTGTCTAAATATGTGTCTTAATATTTCTGAACCAGTTTTATATGATATTTTGTGAAAGTCAATCATCTGTGCCACTTTTTATTTTAATTTAGTGTTTTCATGTAGAAATGCCTAATAAAATATTGCCTGAACTAGCTTGTTGCTAGGAGTTATTATTTAGTTCAATAAATAATTTTTCCTTACAATTTCACTTTTATTAAAAAGTTATTTCGACTTCATTTTTGTATTTTTATGACATCAGTGTAAATAATGTTTAGGTTTCAGGAAAATGATTTTAAGATAAACAGGCCTTTTAAGACTGTTTTCACCTTATCACTCATATAAGTCATTGACTCCTTCCTTCCTCAGTCCTATGGCTATCCCAGGGACTCTCTTTCAAATACCCAGTTTTCTTTCCAGTAATGAGATGCTGATATGGTTTGGCTGTGTTCCCAC
>NW_016110770.1:0-1731 GCF_001604975.1 Cebus imitator | reverse complement strand
CTTTTCACTCAGGCTGGATTACAGTGGCTCAATCTCGCCTCACTGCAACCTCTGTCTCCTGGGTCCCAGCTCAAGCAATTCTCTTGCCTCAGCCTCCCAAGTAGCTGGGATTATAAGCGCAAGCCACCATGCCCAGCTAATTTTTGTATTTTAGTAAAGACAGGGTTTCACCATGTTGGCCAGGCTGGTCTTGAACTCCTGACCTCATGATCCACCCTCCTCAGCCTCCCAAAGTGCTGGGATTACAGGTGTGAGCCACGGCTCCCAGCCTGTTTCCTCCTATCTAAACTAAGGGAGAATAACTCTGATGACCCAGAAGTTTCCTTCCAGCTCTAAAATTTTGTGATTCTAATGCTAACAATGATAAAGATAAATGACAGATGATCTGTCAGCTAAAATCACTAGTCTATACAATAAATAAAAGTTTCTGAGGTTAACAGTGACAAAATAAGTCAAAGTGACTTTGTGAGAGAAGCCACATGGTCCTAGTGAGCCATCTAGCTTACTTAAGTGGGCAGCCATCTCAATGTGTCAGGCTTCACTACAGAAGACTGGGTCCTTCAAATGTCCTTGAGTCTAAGTGGCAGGCAGAGCTGAAATATCCTAAATAGCTCCTGAGTCTCCTACTCTCAGTTCTTGCAGATATAAAAATAGAACATTGTGTATTAGTCTTTTATAAACCATAAACTGGAAATACCAAAACATGAGTCTCCTCTAGAGAGAAGGGGTAGGAGTTTGTCTTCCGCCTCTTGTGAGGGAGGCAGCAAGGTAACTGATACATTCGTTATTTATAGCAAGGCCATGATACCATGCTGGTAATCTGAACTGTAGGGAGGTTTTAAAAATTTCTGAATAAGTGCTGAACCATATTTAAATGATCCCAATAATTCAAATGAGAAAAACTTTATGTGATAAATGAAGGGAAAAATACCTATTGCCTTGATATTATGTAGGCAAAACAGCTATATATTTGATGGAATATTACACATCCACACAGACAACTCTTGACATGACACAGGTGCAGCCTCGGGCTTTGTCACAGTGTAATCACGAATGAGAAATTATAAGCTTTGGGAGGCAGAAAGGTGAATGGGTTGTCTGTGGATTAGGTTGCATTGCCCTTAATCTATTGCTGTGAAGTTTCCACCTCACCTGCAGGCATGCAGTCGCTCCAATGTAGTACACACTTGTCCTACCAATTATTCTGTACGTGAGGGGCTTTGTGACATTATATTCTTAGTCATGGAAATAGCTGCAACATTGCAAAAATTTGTAATACTCTCTACCCACACTATAGTTAGTGACTCTGTTCCTTATTCAGTCACAGTAAAGTGTCCAGAAATTTCTTGGCCCTATAAAGTGTGTGTTCTCATTCAAAGACAATTTCTGGCTTGTCTCTGTCCTCATTTCAAGAAAGGTATTTTGAGTTTATTTATTTTATTAGTTCTGGAGGAGAATAAGATATAAAAATCTGATATGTTGAAACTCTAGAGGAAGTTTTACTAGTACAGAATTTTCAATAATGGAAATATTACATAAGTTAGGAATAGGTTCTGTTATATATATTTTTTATTAGCTTCACTCTTTAGCGTCCTTTAAAAAGTGATATTTTCTACAAAAATTAGCTGGGCATGATGGTGCATGCCTGTAGTCCCAGCTACTTGGGAGGCTGAGGCAGAAGAATTGCTTGAACCCAGGAGGTGGAGGTTGCGGTGGGCCGAGATCGTGCCA
>NW_016110769.1:0-1733 GCF_001604975.1 Cebus imitator | reverse complement strand
AAAAAAAAAAAAAACCACATAGCCAGGCGTGGTGGCTCAGGCTTATGAATCCCTGTACCTTGTGAGGCTGAGACGGGCAAGAGAATCTCTTGAACCCGGGAGACAGAGGTTGCAGTGAGCCCAGGTCGTGCCACTGTACTCTAGCCTGGGTGACAGACTGACACCTTGTCTCAGAAAAAAAGAAAAACAAAAGGAGGAAAAATGCACACACTCCTATAAACACAACTGCAGAGAGAGTCTTGGGTCCTAGAAGCCCAGCCGTAAACTCCAAGTTAAGAACTTTCTCTGTGGCATTACCAGTGAATCAGCATAAAAATAAAAAAGCTAACTTTGTACCACTTTATTAATGTACTGAACCCCCACACACTTGCAAAGGAGTTCTCACTGCAACCTCTGTCTCCCAGGTTCCAGCAATTCTCCTGTCTTAGCCTCCTGAGTAGCTGGGATTATAGGCTCCTTCCACCACACCTGGCTAAATTTTTGTATTTTTAGTAGAGAAGGAGCTTCACCATGTTGGTCAGGATGGTCTCAAACTTCTGACCTCAGGTGATCTGCCTGCCTCAGCCTCCCAAAGTGCTGGGATTACAGGTGTGGGCCACCACACCCAGTCTAAGTATTGATCCATTTTAAAACAACTCTGACAGCAATATGTGTTTTCAATGAGATGGTGTGTGTGTGTTTTTTTTTTTTTGAGACAGGATCTCACTCTGGTTGCCCATGCTGGAGTGCAGTGGCATGACAGCGACTCACTGCAGCCTTGACTTCCTGGACTCAAGTGATTCTCCCACCTCAGCCTCCCGAGTAGCTGGGACCACAGCTGTGAGCCCAGCTGGTCTTGAACTCCTGGACTTTAGCAATTTGCTCGCCTTGATCTCCCAAAGTGCTGGGATTACAGGCCAGTTTGATGTCTTTAAAGCTATTTATTCTAACCATGAGTTTCAACAATTTAATCTGTTCCTGAAGTACTTTCACGGATCTAATGAATGGTGCTTTTAAATAAAGCCAGGGTTTTTTTTTTGTTACTAAAATGCATCTTTCCAAATAACACTTACTCCCTTTATCTATCGTTCTCTGTGCTTATAAATGCTTTGATGCTTCCTGTATTCATTTGAAGAATATTTTTGTACAAGTATTTAAAAGTAACAATCCAAAAGATAGCAGCATATATAACACAATTAAAACACTGTCAGAGAACTATACACATGTCTAGTTGAAGACATTTTCAAGGGCATTAGGCAAGCTCATAAGTCATCACTGGTGGGTCTGTTAGCCTTCCAGACCCTTCCACGCCTGTCTTCTCAACTAGACCACAATCCTAGGAGCAAAAACCACCTTGAACAGCTCTGTGTTCCCATGTGTCTCTATGTTCTAGTGTCTCCACAGCCAACAAGCATTTCTGAGCAAATGAGGGGTGTGAACACAGCTCAACAGTTAAAAGCAGAGATTGGGGCTGGGTGCGGTGGCTCACCCCTGAAATCCCAGCACTTTGGGAGGCCAAGACAGGCAGATCACGAGGTCAGGAGTTTGAGACCAGCCTGACCAACATGGTAAAACCCTGTCTCTACTCAAAATACAAAAATTAGCTGGGCGTGGTGGCATGCGCCTATAATCCCAGCTACTCAGGAAGCTGAGGCAGAACGATTGCTTGAACCTGGGAGGCGGAAGTTGTGGTAAGCCAGGATTGTGCCTCTGCACTCCAGCCTGGGCGATAGAGAGAGACTTGGTCTCAAAAA
>NW_016110768.1:0-1733 GCF_001604975.1 Cebus imitator | reverse complement strand
CCCATTCTGTTGGTTGCCGATTCACTCTAATGATTGTTTCTTTTGCTGTGCAGAAGCTGTGGAGTTTGATTAGGTCCCATTTGTCTATTTTGGCTTTTGTTGCCAATGCTTTTGGTGTTCTAGTCATGAAGTCCTTGCCTATGCCAATGTCCTGAATGGTTTTGCCTAGATTTTATTCTAAGATTTTTATGGTGTTAGGTCTTATGTTTAAGTCTTTAATCCATCTGGAGTTAAGTTTAGTGTAAGGTGTAAGGAAGAGGTCCAGTTTCTTCTTTCTGCACATGGCTAGCCAGTTTTTCCAACACCATTTATTAAACAGGGAATCCTTTCCCTATTGCTTGTTTTTGTCAGGTCTGTCAAAAATCGGATGATTGTAGATATGTTGTGTTGCCTCTGAGGCCTCTTTTCTGTTCAACTGGTGTATATCTCTGTTTTGGTACCAGTACCATGCTGTTTTGATTACTGTAACCTTGTAGTTTAGTTTGAAGTCCGGTAGTGTGATGCCTCCTGCTTTATTCTTTTTGCTTAGAATTGACTTGGCTATGCAGGCTCTCTTTTGGTTCCATATGAAGTTTAAGGTGGTTTTTCCAGTTCTGTGAAGAAGGTCATTGGTAGCTTGATGGGGATAGCATTGAAAGTGTAAATCACTTTGGGCAGTATGGCCATTTTCACAACATTGATTCTTCCTAACCACGAACGTGGAATGTTTCTCCATCTGTTTGTGTCCTCCCTTATTTCATTGAGCAGTGGTTTGTAGTTCTCCTTGAAGAGGTCCTTTATGTTCCTTGTTAGTTGTATTCCTAAGTATTTTATTCTCTTTGTAGCATTTGTGAATGACAGTTCGTTCTTGATTTGACTCTCTTTAAGTCTGTTATTGGTGTTTAGGAATGCTTGTGATTTTTACACATTGATTTTGTATCGTGAGACTATGCTGAAGTTGCTTATCAGTTTCAGGAGATTTTGGGCTGAGATGATGGGGTCTTCTAGATGTGCAATCATGACGTCTGCAAATAGAGACAATTTGACTTCTTCCTTTCCTATTTGAATACCCTTTATTTCTTTTTCTTGATTGATTGCTCTGGCTAGAACTTCCAGTACTATATTGAATAGGAGTGGTGAGAGAGGGCATCTTTGTCTAGTGCCAGATTTCAAAGGGAATGCTTCCAGTTTTTGCCCGTTCAGTATGATATTGGCTGCTGGTTTGTCACAAATGGCTTTTAATATTTTGAGATACATTCCGTCAATTCCCAGTTTATTGACGGTTTTAGCATAAATGGCTGTTGAATTTTGTCAAAGGCCTTCTCTGCATCAATCGAGATAATCACGTTGTTTTTGTCTTTGGTTCTGTTTATGTGGTGAATTATGTTTATAGACTTGCGTATGGTGAACCAGCCTTGCATCCCCAGGATGAATCCTACTTGATTATGGTGCATAAGCTTTTTGATGTCTGTTGCAATTGGCTTGCCAGTATTTTATTGAAGATTTTTGCATCTGTGTTCATCATGGATATTGGCCTGAAGTTTTCTTTTTTTGCTGAGTCTCTGCCAGGTTTTGGTATCAGGATGATGTTGGTCTCATAAAATGATTTAGGAAGGATTCCCTCTTTTTGGATTATTTGGAATAGTTTCAGAAGGAATGGTACCAGCTCTTCTTTGTATGTCTGGTAGAATTTGGCTGTGAACCCATCTGGACCTGGGCTTTTTTTGGGTGGTAGGCTCTTAATTGCTGCCTCA
>NW_016110767.1:0-1733 GCF_001604975.1 Cebus imitator | reverse complement strand
AGGTGTGGTGACTCATGCCTGTAATCCCAGTACTTTGGGAGGCTGAGGCAGGAGGATCACTTGAGGTCAGGAGTTTTAAGACCAGCCTGGTCAACATGGTGAAACCCCACGTCTACTAAAAAAATACAAAAATTAGCTGAGTGTGGTGGCGGATGCCTGTAATCTCAGTTGCTTGGGAGGCTGAGGCTCGAGAATCACTTGAACCCAGGAGGTGGAGTTTGCAGTGAGCCAAGATTGCACCACTGCACTCCAGCCTGGGTTGCAAAGTGAGACTAAAAAAAATAAAATAAAAGCAAAAAAACAAAACATTATCCAGACCACGATGGCACAAACCTGTAATCCCAACTACTTGGGAGGTTGAGGCAGGAGAATCTCTTGAATATAGGAGGCAGAGGTTACAGTCAGACAGGATTGCGCCACTGCATTCCAGCCTGGGTGACAGAGTAAGACTGTCTCAAAAATAAAAAATTAATAAATAAGGAGAAGGATTTGGAGGCTACAAGCCAGCAATGGGATGATGGTGGCTTGTACTAGGTTAGTAACACTAGAAATGGAAGAAAAAAAAGTAGAAGGACTTGAAGTATATTTTTGGAGGTAAACTCTATGGAGTTGGATAGACTGGAATTTGGGATGATCAAGAAAAAGATGCCTTGTAAGTATTTGGCCTGGACAGGTGGTAGTACTGTTTGTGAATGTGAGTGGGGAGAACAGGCTTTTAGGTGGGATGCAGCGATACTGTTTGGGTTTGTTAAGGTTGAGATGCTTAATAGACATCCAGGCAGAGAAGGTAGGTAGACAGTTTGATATTAGGCATGTGGAGTTCAGGAGAGAGGTCCTGAGGTAATTATAATTTCTCACCTTCAAAAACTCATATCAAAACTTACTTGGGGCCAGGTACAGTGGCTCATGCTTGTAATCCCAGCACTTTGGGAGGCCAAGGCGGGCAGATCACCTGAGGTCAGGAGTTCAGACCAGCCTGACCAACATGGCGAAACCCCGACTCTACTAAAATACAAAAATTAGCTGGGCATAGTGGTGGGTGCCTGTAATCCCAGCTGTTACGGAGGCTGAGGCAGGAGAATCGCTTGAACTTGGGAGGTGGAGGTTGCAGTGAGCCAAAATTATGCCATTGCACTCCAGCCTAGGCGACAGAGCAAGACTCTGTCTCCAAAAAAAAAAAAAAAAAAAAAAAAAAAAAAAACAAAACCCCTACCAAAAAAAAAAAAAAAAAAAAAAAGAAATCTACTACAAATCCCTCTCTAAAGGATGGAGGGGGAAAAAAAAAAACCCAAACTCGGAAACTTTTATTCATTAAGCTCCACCTAACTGTTTACTCCATTAGCTGTCACCCTTCTGTGTTTATATAGTCAATTTTGCCACACAAATAAATTTACTTTGTAAGATCTGCACTTGTTTCTTTCTTTTTTTGAGATGGTGTTTTGCTCTTGCTGTCCAGGCTGGAGTACAGTGACACAATCTTAGCTCACTGCAACCTCCACCTCCCAGATTCAAGTTATTCTCCTGCCTCAGCCTCCTGAGTAACTGGAATTATGGGTACATACCACCACACCCAGCTAATTTTGTATTTTTAGTAGAGGTGAAGTTTTACCATGCTGGCCAGGCTGGTTTTAAACTCTTGACCTCAGGTGATCCACCTGTCTTGGCCTCCCAAAGTGCTGGGATTACAGATGTAAGCCACGGGGCTCGGCCACACTTTTTTTTTTTTTTTTTTT
>NW_016110766.1:0-1733 GCF_001604975.1 Cebus imitator | reverse complement strand
GCTACTTGGGAGGCTGAGGCAGGAGAATCGCTTGAACCCAGGAGGTGGAGTTTGCAGTGAGCCACAATCATGCCACCGCATTCCAGCCTGGGCAACAAGAGCAAAACTCCGTCGCAAAACAAACAAACAAACAAACAAACAAACAAACAAACAAAAACACAACAGTGGACCAAAATTCATAGGCCATTTAAAGTACTACCATCTAGATAAGACAGTCCCAACCCTGAGGGATCCTATAATCAATGCAGTGAGGAAGATATAAAACATGCAGAAAGAAAAATTAAGTAAGGTAATATAAAATAAATGGTGAGTATTAAAGACAATTGCTGAGTTCAAAGAAGGGAGAGATTATTATAGGCTGAGGTGTTTGTCAAAAACTTCACAGAGGATGTGGCTGTGACTTCCTCTTCCTCATGTGAAAAATAAGGATACAGTGAGATTGACACAAATGAAAAGCTTACCACAGGGCAAGACACACAGTAAACACTCAACCATTAGTTAGAAACAACATAAAGGGAATCTGATTGAATTCTCTTTTTGGAATTCCAAAATGAGAAGAGGAAGTTCAATTATGAACTTTATAAACCAAAGTTTGGTTCATTAAGAAAAAAAAAACTGAGATGATAGACTCGTACTGAGGAGCTGTTTTTCTTTTTTTTTGTTATTGTTTGTTTATTTGTTTGTTTGTTTTTGAGACAGGGTCTCTCTGTCTCCCAGGCTGGAGTAATGTGTGATCTCGGCTCACTGCAACCTCTGCCTCCGGGGCTCAGGTGATCTTCTCACCCAGTCAAGGAGTCTTCCTGATAAAACTTCCATCTTATATGATTTATATAAACAATAACCAGCAAGAATTCTTAAATTGACCTGATTTCCTTTTTGACACGATAAAGTTTACACATCCAAATTTGAGCAAGGGAAGTTATACGGCTCCCATACTGTCCTGATAGACAAACTGAAGAAATGTGAAATAGTTGATAATACAATGAAGACGAGTAAGGAAAATGCTGCACTTGATTTAGCAATCACCCAAAGGGAGGTCCTTCCTTAATAGCATGCCACGGGAGTTCGCTCTTGGCCCTTGTTTGGTAAACATTTTTCCCAATGATTTAGCAGAAGCTATAGAATATACAACTTTCAAATCTGTTCATGATACAAACTAAGAAGTTCAATGACAGATAACAAAAATCAGATTTTATTATAATATATATTTTAATAGGAGTTTCCTGGTAAAGACCAGAAAATCTGCTACACAAATTTTTTTTTTTTTTTTTTGAGGCAGAGTTTTGCCCAGGCTGGAGTGTAATGGCTTGGTCTTGGCTCACTACAACCTCCACCTCCTGCATTCAAGTGATTCTCCTGACTCAGCCTCCTGCGTAGCTGGGATGACAGGCATGTGCCACCATGCCTGGCTACATTTGTATTTTTAGTAGAGACAGGGTTTCTCCATGTTGGTCTCGAACTCCCAACCTCAGGTGATCCACCCACCTCAGCCTCCCAAAGCGCTGGGATTATAGGAGTGACCCACCGTACCTGGCCTCTGCTATACGAATTCTAAAAGAGCTGTAACAATCAAAAATCAGGTTTTAAAAAGAACTCAACAAACTGAAAAGTAATGTATCAAATATAGCAAAGTTAATACCTAACACCCTACACATGGGTCTAAGATACAAAAATGTACAAGTACATAGCTGGGCACAGTGGTACAAGCCTACATCCCTGCTACTTGGGAGGCT
>NW_016110765.1:0-1734 GCF_001604975.1 Cebus imitator | reverse complement strand
TCTCAAAAAAAAAAAAATAAACAAATAAATAAAATAAAATATTTGTATGACCATTATCTAATCATCATTGTGTTTGACTAAGCCATTTAGCCCAGTTAAAAGATTCCCTCCACTTGGCCCTCATATTCATTTTGCTTTCAGTTTACAATGCTTACATTTAAAATGTAATAATTACCTGTCAATTGCAAGCTGTTTTATCTCAAAAGCAATTTTCGCCTCTTCAATTTCATTTTCCAGTTCTTCAATTTTACTATAAAAGAAACATGAGCAAAAGAATTTCAGCAATATCAGAAAAAGACATTGAAATAAATGTATAAAATCAGCCCTTGAAAAAAGTAAAACACACTTATTTAAATAAAAGTGTTCCACCAATGTGTACTTACACACTTGGTAAACTAATGCCCCTGAGCTACTTGACTCAGTATCTTGTAAAAAGGGAGGCCAGAAAGTTCTAACGCGATAATTTGTGTACATACAAATCTCCATCCCAAATTAACAATTTCCCAATATATTCATCACAAATTACTTGGAAAAATAAAGGAAAGGAAAAAGAAAGACAATGTTATAGCATAGAAAATGAGATTATGACCAGGCTCAGTGGCTCTTGCCTACAATCCCAGAACTTTGGGAGGCCAAGGTGGAGGATCACTTGAGGCCAGGAGTTTGAGAACAGCCTGGGCACGAAGTGAGGCCCCCATCTCTATAAAATATATATATACATATTTTTTAGGACAGAGTTTCGCTCTTGTTGCCCAGGCTGGAGTGCAATGGTGCGATCTTGGCTCACTGCAACCTCCACCTCCCAGGTTCAAGCAATTCTTCTGCCTTAGACTCCCCAGTAGCTGGGATTACAGGCATGCATCACCAATTTTGTATTTTTAGTAGAGATGGGGTTTCTCCATGTTGGTCAGGCTGGTCTCGAACTCCTGACCTCATTATCTGCCCACCTCGGCCTCCCACAGTGCTGGGATTGCAAGTTTGAGCCACCATGCCTGGCCTCACCTGGCTAATTAAAAAAAATTTTTTGTAGTGGTCAGGTGCAGTGGCTCACGCATGTAAACCCAGCACTTTGGGAGACCTAGGAGGGTGGATCACAAGGTCAGGAGTTCAAGACCAGCCTGGTGAAGATGGTGAAACCCCATCTCTACCAAAAAATACCAAAATTAGCCAGGGGTAGTGGCGGCACCTGTAATCCTAGCTACTCAGGAGGCTGAGGCAGGAGAATTGCTTGAACCCAGGAGGCGGAGGTTGCAGCAAGCCGAGATCGCGCCACTGCACTCTAGCCTGGGCAACAGAGCAAGATTCCGTCTCGAAAACAAAAACAAAGAAACAAAAAAAAATTTTTTTTATAGAGATGAGGCCTCCCTATGTTGCACAGGCTGATCTCAAATGCCTGGGCTCAAGCTATCCTCCTGTCTTAGGCTCCCAAAGTGGTGGGATTACAGGCATGAGCCTCTGTAATCTTTATGGAAGAGCAAGAATTATGAATGCTCAAATTCAGATTTTTGGATTTATGTAATCTGGATTTAGCGGGAATATGGGGAAAACGTGTATCAGTGTGGGCTAAAACACTTAAGATAGAAGTGCCTAGATGCAACCAGCCTGGCCAACGGTGAAACCCTGTCTCTACTAAAAATACAAAAATTACCTGGGCACTGTGGCAGGCACCTGTAATCCCAGCTACTCAGGAGGCTGAGGCATGAGAATCGCTTGAACCCAAGAGGTGGAGGTTGC
>NW_016110764.1:0-1734 GCF_001604975.1 Cebus imitator | reverse complement strand
CCTTCCTTCCTTCCTTCCTTCCTTCCTTCCTTCCTTCCTTCCTTCCTTCCTTCCTTCATTCTTTCCTTCATTCTTTCCTTCTTTTCATAAACAGATGTGTAAACATTTGACCTTGGTGCTGGTAGGCTTTTGAGTTAATGGATCTCAGCCTGCAGTAAAAAAATAAACAACCTAGGAACCAATATGCAGAGACAATCTCTGACTCATTTATATAACAGTTTGACCTTTGTTTATTCTTCTATGTAATGTCTCATCATGTCCTTTGTTCATTTTATAATTGGATTGATTTTTAAAAAATGAGTTTTGGGAGCCCTTTCTATGTTCTAGATGTAGATTATCAGATGAGTGGTTTGCAAATATTTCCTCCCAGTCTGTAGCTTGTCTTTTCATTGTCTTATCAGGATCCGTCTCCTTCTGAAATGCTGATATATGAATGCTGGATGTTTTATTATAGTTCAGTATGTCCTTACATCAACAAATGGCTTTGCTCATTAGTTTTTCAGTTTATTTTTTCTTTGTTTTTCAGACTAGGCAATTTCTGCTGTTTCATCTTCATGGTCACTGATTCTTTCCTCTGTCCTTTCCATTCTACTGTTGAGCCTATCCAGTGAGTTTCATCATTTTGGTTAGTGTACATTTTAGTAAGTATAAAATTTCTATTTGTTTTTTCTTTATATCTCTTATCTCTGTGCTGATACTTTCTCTTTGTTCAACTTTCTATTTTTTGTTTGCTTCAAGTATGTTTGTAATTGTCTGTTGAAGCCTTTTAATGATGAGTACTTTAGAATCTTTGTCAGCGCAAACCCGACAAAAGCAAGCAATGGGGAAAGGATTCCCTGTTTAATAAATGGTGTTGGGAAAACTGGCTAGCCATGTGCAGAAAGATGAAACTGGACCCCTTCCTTACACCGTATACAAAAATTAACTCCGGATGGATTAAAGATTTAAACATGAGGCCTAACACCATAAAAACCCTAGAAGAAAACCTAGGCAATATGATTCAGGACATAGGCATAGGCAAGGACTTCATGACTAAAATACCAAAAGCAATGGCAACAAAAGCCAAAATAGGCAAATGGGATCTAATTAAACTTAAGAGCTTCTGCACAACAAAATAAACAATCATTAGCATGAACTGGCAATCAATAGAAAGGGAAAAAATTTTTGCAAGCAACCCATCTGACAAAGGGCTAATATCCAGAATCTACAAAGAACTTAAACAAATTTACAAGAAAAACAACAAACAACCCCAGCAAAAAGTGGGTGATATGAACAGACACTTCAAAAGAAGACATATGTTCATAAAAAGGATATGAACAGACACTTCAAAAGAAGACATTCATGTGGCCAACAAACATATGAAAAAAAATGCTCATCATCACTGGTCATTAGAGAAGTGCAAATCAAAACCACACTGAGATACCATCTTATGCCAGTTAGACTCACAATTATTAAAAAATATGGAGACATTAGTTCAACCATTGTGGAAGACAGTGTGGTGATTCCTCAAGGACCTAGAAATAGAAATTCCATTTGACCCAGCAACCCCATTACTGGGTATATCCAAAGGATTATAAATCGTTCTACTACAAGGACACGCGCACACGAATATTCATTGCAGCACTGTTTACAATAGCAAAGACCTGGAACCAATCCAAATGCCCATCGATGATAGACTGGACAGGGAAAATGTTGCACATATACACCATGGAATATTATGCAGCCATCAAAAAC
>NW_016110763.1:0-1735 GCF_001604975.1 Cebus imitator | reverse complement strand
AAAAAAAAAAAAAAACAAACAAAAGCATAAAATCAGATATCTTAAAAGATAAAACGACTATGAAAAATTTTTATACTAAGAAATGACACAACTTGATAAATTCTTTCCCAGAAAAAAGTATAATTGAAATTTGACTAAGAAAAAAATAGCCTAAATAATTGTATAGACAGTCAAATAATTGAATATGAAAAATCTTAATCCAGGAAACCTAGGCCCAGATGGTTATATATGCAAGTTCTTCCTCATATTCAAGAAATAAATTGCTCTTGGATATTCAAAGAATATAGAAAGAAAAAATATTCTCCAACTCATTCTCTGAGGTCTGTATAACCTTGATCACCAAAACCAGGCAAGTATAATAGGAGAAAGGTAAATTACAGATCATTGTCACTTGACACAGATTTATAGATTGTAGATAAAATATTGACAGAAGAATCTAGTCATATATAAGGAAGATTCTATATGGCAGTTAAGTATAATAAAGCTCCAGTAGTTAAGATGTCATATGATGCTGGTGCTAGAGTAGACAAGTAGGCCAGTGGAACAAAGCCTTATATACAAAGAACCTTGGTCCACCACTGAGGCAGCATTGACGTCACCAGGCAAAGGAGATACTGGAGTTGGGGAATCTGGGATATTGACCATTCCTAAGATGAAAAAACAAATTGAGTTCCTAACTCACACCACAGTCAAAAATAAATTGCAGATGAGTGGATAATACACACACAATGGAATTTTTTTTTTTTTTTTTTTTTTTTTTTTTTTTTTTTTTGAGATATAGCCTGTTTCTGTTGCCCAGGCTGGAGTGCAGTGGCATGATCTCGGCTCCCTGTAGCCTCCCCCTCACAGGTTCAAGCGATTCTCCTGTCTCAGCCTCCTGAGTAGGTGCGACTACAGGCATGTGTTACCACATGCAGCTAATTTTGTATTTTTAGTAGAGATGGGGTTTCGCCTGTTGGCCAGGCTGGTCTTGAACTTCTGACCTCAAATGATCCACCCACCTCAGCTTCCCAAAGTGCTGGGATTATAGGCATGAGCCACCGCCTACTCTCTTGAGAGAGTTGTTTAGAATTAAAGTGTTCTCTGTTTACAGTTCAATAAAGTAATAAAAAAGATAACTGAAGCTGGGTGCAGTGGCTCACACCTGTAATCCCAGCATTTTGGGAGGCTGAGGTAGGCGGATCACTTAAGTCCAGGAGTTCAAGACCAGATTGAGCAGCATGGCAAAACCCCATCTCTACGAAATACAACAAATAGTTGGGCATGGTGGTGTGTACCTGTAGTCCCAGCTACTTGGGAGGCTGAGGTGGGAGGATCGCTTGAGTTTGGGAGGCAGAGGTTAAAGTGAACAGTGACCATGCCAGTGCACGGTAGCCTAGGTGATAAAGCAAGACTTTGCCTCAAAAAAAAAGCAAACCCTGAAAAGTGTACATACATATTGAATGTTTAAAAACAGTATAGGCCGGATACGGTGGTACACGCCTGTAATGTCAGCACTTTGGGAGGCCAAGGTGGGCAGATCATGAGGTCAGGAGATCAAGACCATCCTGCCAGCATGGTGAAACCCTGTCTCTACTAAAAATACAAAAATTAGCTGGGCATGGTGGTGCACATCTGTAATCCCTGCTACTCTGGAGGCTGAGGCAGGAGAACTGCTTGAACCTGGGAGGAGGAGGTTGCAGTGAGCCAAGATCGCGCCACTGCACTCCAGCCTATCAACAGAGTGAGACTCCGT
>NW_016110762.1:0-1739 GCF_001604975.1 Cebus imitator | reverse complement strand
TACTTGGAAGGCTGGGGCAGGAGAATGGCTTGAACCCAGGAGGCGGAGGTTGCAGTGAGCCGATATGGCGCCATTGCACTCCAGCCTGGGCAACAAGAGCAAAACTCCGTCTCAAACATAAATAAAATAAATAAAAATATTCAGAAAAAGGCCTGAAATGGTGGCTCATGCCTGTAATCATAGCACTTTGGGAAGTGGAGGTGGCCGAATCAGTTAAGGTTAGGGATTTGAGACCAGCCTGTCCAACACGGTGAAACCCCGTCTCTACCAAAAATATAAAAATTAGCCGGCTGTGGTGGCAGGCACCTGTAATCCCAGCTATTCGGGAGGCTGAGGCAAGAGAATTGCTTGAACCCAGGAGGCGGAGGTTGCAGTGAGCCAAGACTGTGCCACTGCACTCAAGCCTTTATGACACAGCAAGACTCGGTCTCAATCAATCAATATTTAGGGGGGAAAAAAATTGATGGCTGCATCTGTACTACACATGTATTAGACTTTTTTCCTTGTCATGATCACGTAAATGATATAGTGTAACAACTATTTACATAGCACTATATTAGGTATTATAAATAATCTAGAAATGATTAAAGAATATGGAAGATGTGCATAGGTTATATGCAAATACTATACACCATTTTATATAAGAAACTTGAGGATCATGAATCTTGGTACCTATGAGGTGTCCTAGAACCAATCCCCACAGATACTGAGGGATGAATGTATATACTTGTCAAATGGCCTCATATTATTGTTTCTTGATCCTTCTACCTTTAGGCATTTGGACTTGAATGTGTTTCCTCCTTTAAAATTTGAGCACATGCACTGGTATGATACTGTAATTTTTAACAAGATATACAGGTACATTTGAGGCTGCACATAGTGGCTCAAGCCCGTAATCCCGGCACTTTGGGAGGCCAAGGCAGGCGGATCACTTGAGGTCAGGAGTTCGAGACCAGCCTGGTTAATACAGTGAAACCCCATCTCTACTAAAAATACAAAAATTGTTTGGGAGGCCAAAGTGGGCGGATCATGAGGTCAGGAGTTCAAGATCAGCCTAGCCAATATGGTGAAACCCCATCTCTACTAAAAATACAAAAATTAGCTGGGCGTGGTGGCTGGTACCTGTAATCCCAGCTACTCCGGAGGCTGAGGCAGAAAAGAATTGCTTGAACCCGGGAGGCGGAGGTTGCAGTGAGCCATGATTGTGCCACTGCACCCCAGCCTGGGCAACAGAACAAGATTCCATCTCAAAAAACATTTAAAAATACAAAAATTAGCCGGGCGTGGTGGCATGCACCTGAATCACAGCAACTTGGAAAGCTGAGGCAGGAGAATAGCTTGAACTGGGAAGGAGAGGTTGCAGTGAGCTAAGATAGTGCCATTGCACTCCAGCCTGAGCATCACAGCAAGACTCTGCCTCGGAAAACAAACGACCAAGTACAGTGGCTCACGCCTATAATCTCAGCACTTTGGGAGGTCGAGGCAGGTGGATCACGAGGTCAAGAGACAGAGACCACCCTGGCCAATATGGTCAAACTCTGTCTCTACTAAAAATACAAAAATTAGCTGGGCATGGTGGCATGCGCCTGCAGTCCCAGCTACTCGGGAGGATGAGGTGGAAAAATCACTTGAGCCCAGGAGGCAGAGGTTGCAGTGAGCCGAGATTATGCCACTGCACTCCAGCCTAGCGACAGGGTGAGACTCCATCCAAAAAAACAAACAAACAAATAAACAAACAA
>NW_016110761.1:0-1741 GCF_001604975.1 Cebus imitator | reverse complement strand
CCTGGCTTTCAACATCCCTCTATATCTTCCCAGCCTCATCTCCTCACCACCCTGAAAAGCACCAGGTCCCTTCTCTGCAGAGATTCCCTCCTCTACGTAAATGCACCTTCCAAAGGCTGAACGACCTCCCTATAGGCTCTGGTGGCTTAGGGCCCTCTGAGCCTGCTCAAAAACCCCAGCCCCTTTTCAGCAGAGACCAGATTCCCAGCTGCAACAGCCACAGGCCCAAGTCCTTACCTGGCCTCTAGGAGGAGATGGTAACTCCTCCCTGCAGGAGATGGGAACTCGTCTAGAGGCAGGCCATTCTTCTGAGTTAGCTCTGCCTCTTCAAAAGTCTTTCCTCACACCCTGTAGGGATGTGGTCCTTGTCCTTCTGCCCTCCCCTGACCCCACCACACACACACACAGCTTTCTGCCCAGGGAGTCACATCTTCCTGCTTCCTTCATCAGTTCCCCAAGCCCTTGTCCCTTTCCCCACAGACATCAAACTGGACTTCAAGAACATCAAGGCCATGGGCCCCTGCCTGGACCTCCTGTGGTGGCTGACAGAGGAAGGCAAAGTCCAGCAGCCCATGTGGATCAACGCTGACATCTTAAAGGGCCCCAATGTGCCCATCTCACTTGAGGTCAGTGCCACACAGTGAGTGTTCGCCTCTCTGTCCCAGCTATGTCCAGCTCTCTTCTGTCAACACCTAGCACGTGAGGATCTTAGGGGACCTCTGAGTTTGTCTCCAGTCACGCTATATAGTCTCACCTCTGAACCTTTGCACAAGCCGTTCCCTCTGCCTCCAATGCCTTTCCCTCCTTTTCTGACAAATCACTGGCCAGTCATTATCTCCTCCAGAAACTGCCTTGACATCCCAGGCTGCTGCAGGACTTCTCTGGGCCCTTCAACCCCCACACTTCCTTCTGACACAGCCTGACTTCATGGAGCTGTCACTGTGGGTTCACAGGTCTGTCACCCTACTACATTGAACTCCCAGAGGGCAAACCGGGCCAAGTCCCCCCTATATTCCCCAGTGACCATCACAGGATTTGGCCTGCTAGAAAAGTCTAAAACCTTGACTCCTTTCCCAGCCCCATGCTCTACAGTTTACAAGGAGACCACGTAAGAGGAGAGCCTGTCTTTGATCTGATCCTTACCCAGCACTGCCAGGTTAGAGCTTTCTCCCCATTTTGCAGAAGAGAAAGTTGATGAGAAGGAGCTCAATTTGTTACCTGTTGATGCTTTGTCCCAGACACTGTTTTAAGCACTTTACTTAAAGAACACCATTTAACTCTTACGAAAATAAGGTAAGTACTATTATTTTCATTTGATTAATGCAGGGACTATATTATAGAAGTTAAAAGACCTGCCTAAGTCTAGTAAGCGGTAGAGCAAAGATGCAAATCCAGGCCTTCTGATTCTAAGCTGCTGGCTCTTTCCCATCCATCTCTCCCTCCACCCATCCAACCAGCCAGCAACCATCCATCTAGCACTTATTATTGTGCTTCTCAAGCTAAGGTGCCTCCTGAAAGTACCACTTTGGAAAATGTAATCAATGGCCCAAGATAAATATGACCCGTCTTCTTGGAGTGCCAGTTTTACTTAGTAGGGTTTTTTTGTGAGCAGTGGGTGACAACATATTTTGCCTATTAAAATTTGCATATTTTAAAGAAGAAAAGTACAAAGAAAAAATTAAAATATTTTCATCAAGGCCAAGTTCAAATAAAATTTTAGGCTGGGCACGGTGGCTCACAC
>NW_016110760.1:0-1742 GCF_001604975.1 Cebus imitator | reverse complement strand
GCTTAGGCTGGGGTGCAGTGGCACCATCATGGCTCACTCTAATCTCAGCCTTCTGGGCTCAAGCAATCTTCCCACCTCAGCCTCTTGAGCAGTCAGGACTACAGGTGTGTGCTAGCACACCTAGCTGATTTTTGTGTTTTTTGTGGAGACGGAGGTCTTGCCATATTGCCCAGGCTGGTCTTGAACTCCTGGCCTCAAGCAGTCCTCCCATCTTGACCTCCCAAAGTGCTTGGATTACAGGTGTGAGCCACCATGCCCGGCCAAACTTGAATATTTTTGAATAAAAACATTTTTGAATTGACTTTTTGTGATAAAACACCTCAAACTAAAGAACTTGGCTGAAGCGTGTTTTGCAAATAATTTAAATGAAGTTATAAAATTCTGATTATTTTGGACTCTTGATATTAGAAATTGTTTAGGATCATTGGGTTAGGATTCCTATATTCTTAGGTTTGCCACATTTGTGAACTCGGTCAAAACATTTAACCTCTTGAAGTCGCAAGTTGATCGTTTGTCAATGAACACGATAACCATAACTTTCTAACCAGCTTTGTAAACCTCAAGGGAAATTGCAAAAAAAATACTTTGAAAATTATAAAGTATCACTCAAGCCTAAGAAGTCGAGGCTATAGGGGGTCATCATCATGCAACTGCACTCCAGCCTGAGCGACGGAGCAAGACTGTGTCTCAAAAAAAAGTTATAAAAGCGTGAGAGATGATTGTTTAATACATATGCTCTCTAGAAGAGCCAAATTCAGAATAAACTAAGGCTTACAAGAGAACATCTACTTGGAAACATACTTATGTGAACATAATAGGTGGCTGATTAAAGACAACAAAAAGGACTTTTAAATATGTTCCAATAAGAGTAAGGATGGATAAGATACAAAAAGTGTTTAGACCTGGCCGAGTACAGTGGCTCACGCCTATAATCCCAGCATTTTGGGAGGCTGAGGTGGGAGGGTCACTTGAGGTCAGGAGTTCAAGACCAGCCTGACCAACATGGTGAAATCCCGTCTCTACTAAAAATACAAAAAAAATTTAGCTGGGCGTGATGGCAGGCACCTGTAGTTCCAGCTACTCAGGAGGCTGAGGCAAGGGAATCACTTGTACCCAGGAGACCGAGGTTGCAGTGAGCCAAGATCAAGCCACTGCACTCCAGCCTGGGTGACAGAGGGAGACTCCATCTCAAAAAAAAAAAAAAGGATTTAGACCTTTACCTCCCTTCAGTCTCCAGCCCCACCCCTCTACCCCCAGATCAGCTTGTCTTCTAGCTCTAAGTAACAAGCTTGTGATGGAATTCAAACCAGAGATAGTTAATAGATTTCAAGGAGCTAGTTAGTTGCTCAAGTCTCTGGATCCACAAGAATTACATCTTGGGTGCTGAAAGAACTTGCAGATATGATTTCAGAAATGGTGTGGGAAATGGAAAGGTGGTGCCAATGTGAAAATGAGCAACTTTCCTAGTTTTAGTTTTTTTCAATGTAGGTCCCAGAAATTATTATTTTTTTTTTTCAAGGCGTAGTCTCGCTCTGTTGCCCAGAAATTCTAACAAATTTACTTGACTTTTCCAAAAAGTTAATTAGAAGCTGGCATAGTTTTACTAAAACATTGATTGTACAGTAAAATAATCTTCTATACACTAGTTATGAGATACAAATCTCTAGCCAGGCGTGGAAATCATGCCACTGCACTCTAGCCTGGGTGACAGAGTGAGACCCTGTCTCAAAAAAAAAAAAAAA
>NW_016110759.1:0-1742 GCF_001604975.1 Cebus imitator | reverse complement strand
AGGGTTTCACCATGTTGACCAGGATGGTCTTGATCTCTTGACCTCGTGATCCACCCGCCTCAGCCTCCCAAAGTGCTGGGATTACAGGCTTGAGCCACTGCACCCGGCTAGACTCACCTTTCTTTATGAATTTTATAGGTTCTTGAAACAGATGTTTCATTTAATGTTTGCTCTTAGGACCATTTAAAGACGCTTTAAATGGCTTTCACTTTGCATAGTTTTCAAAGGTTTCACTGGGGATTGCATCAGTAGTCTTTACAGTGTCATGCCAGAAGTTGGTCTCATAAACCTGGAGATTTTAATGTTATTTCTTGATATGGACCACACCGTAAGCTTTAGATGACACAGTATGGTGAGCAACCAAATTCAACTGTCTAGAGAAACCGTCAGGATCTTTCACTTATGAGTACCATTAATTATCCACAAATACAACAACACAGAATGCTCCAAATAAAATAATGTGAATTTGTCTATGTGTACATTCGAACCCCAAAGGGTATCTCACCACAGAGGTTATGCCAGTGAGTCAGAAGCATTTAAACTTTCTCAGACAACAGAGCTAGTGTAAAAAGTGAAGACCTTTCATAAGGATTGGATTATCTATGTGAAGTACTAAAGGAAAAGAAAAATCACACTCAGATGCTCTGAAATGATGACCCTAAATATCACGGAGGCCAGTCAAAAATTGACCAAGATCTAATAAAAATTTCTCAGTCAGCAAAGATACCACTACTTCTGAACCATAAAAATTACATCTCCAGCTAGCAAAATGTTCTCAACACACAATGGCAGAAAAAGAACCAAGATATATTTTCTCTGAAAATACATTAAAAAAGAACTCAAACCACTGAAGTTGGACTTGAAACCAAAATCATATAAATACTAGAAGAAAAACTAAGAAGAACTCTTTTGGACATGAGTCTAAGCAAAGAATTCATGACCAAGACCTCAAAAGCCCATGCAACGAGGATGGACAAATGGGAATTAATTGAATTTAAAAGGTTCTACACAGCAAAAGAAATAATCAACAAAACAGACAACCTGCAGAATAGGAGAAAATATTTGCAACCTATGAAACTGACAAGGAACTGATATCCAGAACGTACAAGGAACTCAACTCAACCAAAAAACCCACACAAACAACCCTGTTAAAAAGTAGGCGAAGAATGTGAGTAGACATTTTTAAAAGAAGACACACAAATGGCCAACAAGCATGTGAAAAAATGCTCAATGTTACTACTCAGAGAAATCCAATTTAAAACCACAATCAGGTATCATCTTATATCAGTCAGAATGGTTATTATTAAGAAGTCAAAAAATAACAGAGGATACAGAGAAAAGAGAATGCTTATACGCTGTTGGTGGAAATGTAAATTAGTATGAAAACAGTATGGAGAATTCTCATAGAACTAAACACAGAACTACCATTTGAGCCAGTGATTCCACTATTGGTATATACCCAAATGAAAAGAAATCACTGTATCAAAGATACTTGCACCCATATGTTTATCACAGTAAAGACATGGAATCAACCTAAGTCATCAGTGGATGACTGGATAAAGAAAATGGGCCGGGCGCGGTGGCTCACGCCTGTAATCCCAGCACTTTGGGAGGCCGAGGCGGCTGGATCACGAGGTCAAGAGATCGAGACCATCCTGGTCAACATGGTGAAACCCCGTCTCTACTAAAAATACAAAAAATTAGCTGGGCATGGTGGCACGTGCCTGTAATCCCAGCTACTC
>NW_016110758.1:0-1742 GCF_001604975.1 Cebus imitator | reverse complement strand
AAAACAACAAACAAATAAAAAAATTATAAATGCATCACTAGCATGATGATAAGGAAGATAATTTTGATGATGATGATGATGATGATAGAAGACACTATCTTTTGTCTGATGTTATCTATTGCTTTAGTAATGCACTTGGACCAGAGGAAAAAAGGCATTTTTGATATTTGATCTTCACTTAACTTCAGTACCTTATGCAAGTTATTTATCTTTTAGTATTTCTGCTATTCAGTTTGGGGCAAGGGGCTCAAGGATATATTTTTAAATGGGAAATATTAACTAATAGATATTTTCCTAGAAAATAAAACTATACTTTTGAAAAGGCTCAACAATATACAGTATGGTTTAGAAGTTAACTATCAAATTATATTGCAGAGTTGCTCATTGCACTATGATCTACAGTAGTGGGAAATTCGAAATTTCCTAAAGATTTATGAAGAGAATGGTTGAATATATCTAACAGCTTAATACAGGCAATAAGGGTTTTGATAGTTATTTGAAAGTGTTTACGAAGACAATGTGACAACCTAAAAATATGTTTTAAATAATTTTTATAATTTTAATGAGAAAAATTCAGAAACAAAGATCTGTGAAAACCATCATTATAACTTTATTCTAAAACATGGAAAAATGAATAAAAAGATGCTAAAATTATTATTTTTGTTTCGTTGTTTTTTTTTTTTTGAGACAGAGTTTTACTCTGTTGCCTGACGCCCGGCTGGTAGTGAGTGGTGCGATCTTGGCTCACTGCAACCTCTGCCTCCTGGGTTCAAGCAATTCTCCTGCCTCAGCCTCCCAAGTAGCTGGGACTACAGGCGCACGCCACAACGCCCAGCTAATTTTTGTATTTTTAGTAAAGACAGGGTTTCACCATGTTGGCCAGGATGGTCTCAATCTCTTGACTTCATGATCCGCCTGCCTTGGCCTCCCAAAGTGCTAGAATTACAGGCGTGAGCCACCACACCCGGCTGCTAAAATTATTTTTTTAAACCTATATAAAAATTAAAAGATAAATATTTATCTTTGTGTGCTTAGATCTGTATATATGGGTAACACAATAACACTGAATCATTACTTTCAGAAGTCCAAACCATATTACTAGTATTATTTTGGATGTGATGACAGAAAATAATTAGCAATGTTTGGGGTAAGGGGGAATTTCAAGGTGCTCAATGTTATCCATCCATTCAACAAATACAGTACATATTTTTTGAATACCCATTGTGTGCAAGGCCAGAAATGATCTTTTAAGCTGAGCTTGGAAGAGTTTGCCATCTGATTAGAACATTTATTGGTTGACAATTTCACTCAACTCCTCCCTTTACCCAAATAAGTTCCAGATCTGGTTACACCAGCTGTTCAAGCCACTGCTCTTCCTTGTATTATTTTTCTTGGTGACAGGAGTCAAATATATATGATCTCTACTATTATCTCTCTGTCTCAGCATTGTCCAGACACAAGTTAGGCTACTTTAAATGCCTGGTCAAAAAAGTTAATTTGTGGTTTGGAGCCAAGGAAAAGAGACTCCTCCAAACCAAAACAAGGTGGAGAGAGGACCCGGGACTCAAATTTTCCTCTATAAGAAAGCCAATGCCTATGGGCACCAGTTCAATTCACACACACTTAAAAATGGCTAAATTTTCTTTCTTTTCTTTTCTTTCTTTTTTTTTTTTTTTTTTTTTTTTTTTTTTTTTTTTTTTTTTTTTTTTTCTGTTTCTCATCTGTGAAGTATCATAGGTCTA
>NW_016110757.1:0-1742 GCF_001604975.1 Cebus imitator | reverse complement strand
GCGCCACCATGCCCAGCTAATTTTTTTGTATTTTTAGTAGAGACGGGGTTTCACCGTGTTGACCAGGATGGTCTCGATCTCTTGACCTTGTGATCCACCCGCCTCGGCCTCCCAGAGTGCTGGGATTACAGGCTTGAGCCACCACGCCCGGCCAAATTTTTTTCTTAAATGATTTAATTGAAGACATATTAGTTTGTAAAGGTATGTGAAGGCCAGGTGTGGTGGCTCACACCTATAATCCCAGTGTTTTGGGAAGCCAAGGCAGGAGGATGGCTTGAGCCCAGGAGGTCAAGGCAAACATAGCAAGACTCCATCTCTACAAAAAATAAAAATTAAACAAAAGTAAAAAGAATAAAGTTACGTGAATCTGGACAGAACACTAAATAGCGTCAGAACCTTAGTCTCTACCATTCTCTAGAGAGGACTTCAGGATCCATAGTCTAGCCTCCCAGTTCCTGGACTGTCCCCACTGTAATGACTGTTCCCCTCCGTGCCACTTCGACAAGGCCACATACCGAGGCCACACTTGCAACTTACTCCACAGAATTTCCCCACCCTTGAAATGTTGTGCTCTGAAACTCTACTCTGCTCAAAACCCCAGCTTTCACAGTCCTCCATTCCCATTACCTTATTTTTTCATTCCATCGAGTTGTCCTTTCCTTCTGTCTTCTACCTTCTTAAGGCTTATCCACCTTCTCTTAATTTCTTCTCCCTGGCCCAAACTTTATTGTCAGTCAGTCACTTCAACACCATGCTCACTTCCTTTGCCCTGGTGGTCACTGCTTCTCCTCTGATTATTTTCAGTCCTAGATTAACCCATTCTTGGTTTCCCCTGCTCATGGCCCAGGCCTGTTGTGCATGTCTGCAGCAAGTCAATTATGAAATGATGATGTCCAGTCTTAGCTGAGTGCTTGGTGCTGCCAGGAAGCTTTAGCAGTCAGTGTTCTTTCCAGCTTTTTACAAGATCTGCTGCAAGTCTCTGACCCTTTCCTGAAGCCTGCTTTATTTTCCCTGTTCCTTTCACCCTCAGCAGATAAAATGGCCTACTTCATAGGAATGAATGACTTGAGGGGCAGCTGCATTTGAACTCCTTCAGCTTCCCTCTTCCCACCTCCACACTTCCCCACATTCCTGATCAGAGGATGCAGCCCTCTTCCTCTTCTCTGAAACCTTGATGCATCATGATCTCGCCCCACTTCCTTTTGTGCCAAATAACTCTTACAGCTCACCTTATCTTTTTGGATCCTGTAGAGACCAGGATTTAGCATCAGCACTAAGTTCAAACCCTTGTTCTGTCACTGAGCAGCCCTGTGACTGTAGGCATATTGCTCCGAACCTTGGTTTCCACCTCTGTAAAATAGGAAAAATATTTCTTCACAGGGTCAATGTGAAGGAAGAATATATATACATACATATGTATATGTATATATACTTACTACATGCCAGTTACATGTGTATTGTGTTAAGCACTTTGCTACATTATTTATATATATATAAATATATATAATGTATACATATTAATATATATAATATATATACACAATATAAATGTATGTCTGTGTATATAAAGAATGTAGCAAAGTGCTTAACACAATACACTATATATACATATATACATATACATATATACAGGCCGGGCGCGGTGGCTCAAGCCTGTAATCCCAGCACTTTGGGAGGCCGAGGCGGGTGGATCACGAGGTCAAGAGATCGAGACCATCCTGGCCAACATGGTGAAACCCCGT
>NW_016110756.1:0-1744 GCF_001604975.1 Cebus imitator | reverse complement strand
TTTCACCATGTTGACCAGGATGGTCTCGATCTCCTGACCTCGTGATCCACCCGCCTCGGCCCCCCAAAGTGCTGGGATTACAGGCTTGAGCCACCGCGCCCGGACCATTTGAGTGTCTTTTTAGGGTTAATAGCCCTCATAGGTAGAGTTGGGACATTTGCACTTTAAATTAAATGTGCTGTTTTTAAATGATTACAATTTAGGAAATCTTGATAACTGTCTAGCAAGGGCTCAAGTGATTTTTTTTTTCTTTCTATGAAATACTTTCGCTGTTTTCTTAACTTTTGAGTTATGATGAATCGAGTGGTGTTCGACATGTACGTAGAATGTTTCACCCTGGCCGGGGATTAGGAGGTCCTCGTGCTCGTAGATCAAACATGCACTTTACTAGCAGTTCTACTGGTGGACTTTCTTCTTCTCAGAGTTCATATTCTCCAAGCAATAGGGAAGCCATGGATCCTATAGCTGGTAAGTTAGTTTCACATTAATAAGGGAAATGGCAAGGGAAAGGGGAGCTCCTTTTAAAACTTTTTGTGATGCCAGCTGCGGTGGCTCACGCCTTTTAACCAGCACTCTGGGAGGCTGGAGCAGGTGGGTTACTTGAGGCCAGGAATTCGAGATCAGTCTGGCCAACATGGCGAAACTCCATCTCTACTAAAAATACAAAAATTAGCTGGGTGTGGTGGCGAGCACTTGTAATCACAGCTACTCTCACAGCTACTCAGGAGGCTGAGGCATGAGAATTTCTTGAGCCTGGGAGGCGGAGGTTCCAGGGAGCCGAAATCGCACCACTGCACTCCAGCCTGGGTGATGGAGCGAGACCCTGTCTCAAATAAATAAATACATACATACATACGTACGTACATACTTTTTGTGAGATTTATGTTCTTACTCTTACCTCTCTGATCATAAGCCCATGTTCTTTCAGAAAATTTTCAAATACTTTATAAGTGTAAAATATGTTAAAAGCAGACACTTAACATGAAATAATTCATACTCTCCTGGCATTATTTAAGTCCAGTAGTAACCCTCTCATATGCGGTTTTGCTCTCCCGGGTTTCATTCACCCACAATCAACTACAGTCAAAAAATAGGTGTGTCCAGGACAATAGGATACTTTGAGAGAGAGAGAGACCACATTACGTAACTTTCATAGTATATTGTTTTGTTTTGTTTTGTTTTTTGAGAGGAGTTTCACTCTTATTGCCCAGGCTGGAGTGCAATGGCGTGATGTTGGCTCACTGCAACCTCCGCTTCCTATGTTCATGCAGTTCTCCTGCCTCAGCCTCTGGAGTAGCTGAGATTGCAGGCATGAGCCACTATGCCTGGCTACTTTTGTATTTTTAGTAGAGACGGGCTTTCTCCATCTTGGTCAGGCTGGTCTCAAACTCTTGACTTCAGGTGATCCGCCCACCTCAGCCTCCCAAAGTGCTGGGATTACAGGAGTGAGCTGCCACGCCCTGCTTTTCTTAGTATATTTTTAGATTTACTCTATTTTATTGTTGTGAATCTCTTACTGTGCCTAATTTATAAATTAAACTTTAACACAAGTATGTATGTACAGAAAAAAGCATAGCATATGTAGGGTTCGGTATTACCCAGATGTCCGTTTCAGTCATTCACTAGGGGTCTTAGAACATATCTCCTGTAGGTAAAAGGAGATTACTGTTCTTTTTTTTTTTTTTTTGAGACGGAGTTTCACTCATGTTACCCAAGAATCATCAATAGATGGGAAAATGAAAAC
>NW_016110755.1:0-1744 GCF_001604975.1 Cebus imitator | reverse complement strand
GGGGGGGGGGGAGAACATTGGGAAGAACAGCTAATGGATGAGGGCTTAATATCAAGGTGTTAAGTTAATAGGGGCAGTAAACAACTATGGCACATGTTAACCTATGTATCAAACCTGCATTCTGCACATGTATCTCAGAACTTAAAAGCTGAAGGAAAAATACACCAAACACTTTAAAAAAAAAAAAAAAGGGGGGTTTTATATTTTCAAAGTACACTAACACTTCAAATTAAAAAAAAATCATCTTCAATTTAAACAACAACAAAAACAGATTCATCCATAAATGAAATAAAACATTATTTTTGGAGAACCCTAACTCAAAGACCTATTTTATTGGGAAACAAACATATTATGCTCTTATACTCTATGTACCAGGGCATAGTATTATAATTTCACCCAAGAAAATATAAGGCGAATAGCAGAAGAAAAAGAAACATAAAGTCTGACAAACATTGTTAGTCATTCTTTGAATAATACTTAGTAAATGTACAGGAACCGAAAACACAAAGCCAATACTTCTAACAAAAGTGATTGTCACGAAAACAAATTAATTACTTGAAGGAAGAGAAGAAGAAATTTATGAATGGCTGGAAACACAGCTTATAACTGGAAAACTTACAACTCAACATGAAATATAAAATATAACTGCATGCCCCTGAATTCATTTTCTTCTTTTCTCCACTATTACAAGTGATCAAGTTAAGCTATACCTCTAAAAAGACTAAATCTTTATATGCCAACACGGAACTGAGAGAGTATCTAATCAAAAACTTAAATGTCAAGGTTAATTTTCTCTGACCTTAATATATTTTGCCCAATGTCTAACCTACTATGTGGCCAAACACAACATAATACAACAAAATAACCTTCAAAACAAACTTCCTTGGAGTCTTTATTCACTTCATAAACAAAAATTATACAAGATCTGTTCTCTTCCTTTTAAATAGAAAATGTAACTAAATTCTCAATCTTAAAGCTTTAAGAAATTAAAATACAGCCAGTAGCTATGGCTCATGCATGTAATCCCAGCACTTTGGGAAGCCAAGTGGCAGGTGGATCACCTGAGGTCAGGAGTTTGAAAGCAGCCTAGCCTGATCAACATATTAAAACCTTATCTCTACTAAGAACACAAACATTAGCCAGTTTTGGTGGCAGGAACCTGTAATCCCAGCTACTCAGGCGAGGCTGAGGCATAAAAATCTCCTGAACCTAGAAGCGAGAGGTTGCAGTGAGCCAAGTTCACACTATTGCATTCCAGTCTGGGGGACTGAGTGAGACTCAACTCTGTCTCAAAAGAAAGAGAGAGAGAAAGAAAGAAAGAGAGAGAGAGAGAGAGAGGGAGGGAGGGAGGGAGGGAAGAAGGGAGGAAGAGAGAGAGAGAGAAGAGAGAGAGGGAGGGAGAGGGAAATTTAAAATACATATTAAATGACTGCTGCAGAGAAAAGACAGTCCCTATATAAATACTTTTTAATCAGGGCCTTTGATTTTGTTTCTCCAATTTACATATTAAACACAAAAATATGTTAAATGTATAACAGAAAAATCTATGTATTTTTCTTCTCCAATATTTTCTTTGAAATATTACACTTTAGGCTGAGTGCAGTGGCTTATGCCTATAATCCAGATACTTGGGAGGCAGAGGCAGGTTGATCACTTAATGTCAAGAGTTCAAGACCAGCATGGCCAACATGATGAAATCCCATCTCTACTAAAACTACAAAAATTAGCTGGGTGTGGTGGTACA
>NW_016110754.1:0-1745 GCF_001604975.1 Cebus imitator | reverse complement strand
GTGTAGTGGCACGATCTCAGCTCACTGCAACCTCCGACTCCTGGGTTCAAGCAATTCTTGTGCCTCAGCCTCCCCAATAGCTGGAACTACAGACATGTACCACTAAGCCTGACTAATTTTTGTATTTTTAGTACAGATGGAGTTTCACCATGTTGGCCAAGCTGGTCTGGAACTCCTGGCCTCAAGAGATCCACCTGCCTCAGCCTCCCAAAGTGCTAGGATTACAGGTGTGAGCCACCACACCCAGTCTTACTTTTAATTTCTTTAGTGTACATGTCATAATGTAAATAACATAACAGCACAAGAGTAGATTGCTTATAAACAAATGTGAAAATGTTAATTTAATATACTCAAATATTTCTTGATGGGTGCATTATCGACAAATCCTGGATTATTGCTCTAAAGTATCTAACAGAGTATCTTCACAAGGCACGTATTAAATACATCCTTCTTGAAAGTGAATTTTCATAATATTTCTTCTTCTTCTTTTTCTTTTTTTGGATGGAGTTTCGCTCTTGTTGCCCAGGCTGGAGTGCAATGGCACGATCTCAGCTCACTGCAACCCCTGCCTCCTGGGTTCAGGCAATTCTCCTTGAGCAGACATGTGCCACCATGCCCAGCTAATTTTGTATTTTTAGTAAAGGCAGGGTTTCTCCATGTTGGTCAGGCTGGTCTTGAACTCCAACCTCACGTGATCCGCCTGCCTTGGCCTCTCACTGGGATTACAGGCATGAACCATGACACCCGGCCAATTTTCATAATAGTTCTATGAATGTTCTGTACTGTTAGCAACATAAATCACATCTGTGTTCAAATTTGTACTAATCTGTTTCTCCATGTCCTTTACCTTCTCTACCTTCTGAAGTCCCTAGTACTGGTTAATGGCATTGCCATCAGATGGTTACTCAAGGAAGACATTTTATAGTCACAAAGCATTGTAAACCATACAACATGCTGTAAAAGGAAATTACTATTATTATTGCTTCCAACTCTTTATCTTCTCTTAGTCTCACTATTTACTAAAAATTTATCAACTTTACACAGTAGCTCTCAAATCTCAAATTTAGCCCCTCTTCTCTGTTCAGGATCTATTTATAATGTGCCATGTCACAACAGGTGTATTGAGTTCACATTTTGAATTATTTAAATGTAGAATTTCTTCTCCAGAACCTTTAATTTTTTTAAAAATGAAATTTTATTTTTACCTCAGCCGTTATTCAAATATTGAATAGCCTGAACACTGAATTTAAATTAATCATGCACCAACCCCTTTCCAAATTTTAAGTTAATATTCAATTTGTAACACCTAAATCAGGAAATGATACAAAAATTAACTTTCCCATGTAAAGACTCCAACGTTTATGAACAAGTCTCATAAAATTAAAGGTATAAAATATACTTGCATTTTCAAAATGGTTGTCAAGTTATACATCAATAAAAAGTAAATGTGTTATATCTTAAACATTCAATAGGGATTGGCCAGGCGCAATGGGTCACACCTGTAATCCCAGCACTTTAGGAGGCCAAGGCGGGTGGATCACAAGGTCAGGAGTGCGAGACCAGCCTGGACAATATGGTGAAACATTGTCTCTACTAAAAATACAAAAATCAGCCAAGTGTTGTGGCATGTGCCTTTAGTCCCAGCCACTCGGGAGGCTGAGGCAGGAGAATCACTTGAACCTGGGAGGCAGAGGTTGCAGTGAGCCGAGATTGCACCACTGCACTCCAGCCTGGGCAACAGAGCA
>NW_016110753.1:0-1746 GCF_001604975.1 Cebus imitator | reverse complement strand
TACTCAGGAGGTTGAGGCAGGAGAATTGCCTGAACCCAGGAGGCGGAGGTTGCGGTGAGCCGAGATCGCGCCATTGCACTCCAGCCTGGGTAACAAGAGTGAAACTCCGTCTCAAAAAAAATAAATGAATAAAAATTAAAAAATAAATAAATAAATAAATAAAATAAAGAAATAGGCCGTGTGTGGTGGCTCACGCCTTTAATCCCAGCACTTTGGGGGATCGAGGAGGGTTGATAACCTGAGGTTGGAAGCTCAAAACCAGCCTGACCAACATGGAGAAATCCTGTCTCTATTAAAAATATAAAATTAGCTGGGTGTGGTGGCACATGCCTGTAATCTCAGCTATTCAGGAGGCTGAGGCAGGAGAGTTGCTTGAACCCAGGAGGCAGAGGTGGTGGTGAGCTGAAATCACGCCATTGCACTGCAGCCTGGGCAATGAGCAAAACTACATCTCACACACACAAAAATTACATATATATATATGTAAAAACAAAGTGCCTACATGTGTTTTTTGTTGTTGTTGTTGTTGTTGTTTTGAGACAGGAGTCTTACTCTGTTGCCAGGCTGGAGTGTAGTGGCGTGATTTCAGCGCACTGCAACCTCCGCCTCTCAGGTTCAAGTGACTCCTGCCTCAGCCTCCTGAGCAGCTGGGACTACAGGCATGCACCACCATGCTTGGCTAATTTTGTATTTTTAGTAGAGATGGGGTTTCTCCATGTTGGCAAGGCTGGTCTCGAACTCCTGACCTAAGGTGATCCACCCACCTTGGCCTCCCAAAGTGCTGGGATTACAGGTGTGAACCACCGCGCCCGGCCCTTCATTTCTTAATTACCTTATTATTGGGAAGTGCCTTATTAATGTATTGAAGAATGAGAATCTAGTATTAACAGAAGGGACGAACCAGGAAAGTAAAAAAGGGAGTGAGAGGAGGCAAAGGCAAAGAGAATTCAACAGCTTCTGGCTCTCCAAGGAGCTTGCCTTTATTATTTTTTTTTTATTTTTATTATTTATTTTTTGAGACAGGATCTCATTCTGTCACCCAGACTGGGGTGCAGTGGCAGGATCTCAGCTCACTGCAACCTCTGCTGCCCAGGCTCAAGCAATTCTTCTGCCTCAGCCTCCTGAGTGGCTGGGACAACAGACATGCACCACTACCGCCTGGCTAATTTTTGTATTTTTAGTGGAGACAACGTTTCACCATGTTGGCCAGGCTTGTCTCGAACTCCTGACCTCAAGTGATCCACCTGCCTTGGCCTTCCAAAGTGCTGGGATTACAGGTAACAGCCACCATACTGGGCCCATATATATATATATATTTTTTTTTTTTTTTTTTTTTGAGACCAAGTCTCTGTCACCAGGCTAGAGTACAGTGGTGTGATCTCTGCTCAATGCAACTTCTGTCTCCCAGGTTCAATCGATTCTCCTGCCTCAGCCTTTTGAGTTACTAAGACTACAGGCATGCGCCACCACACCTAGCTCATTTCTGTATTTTTAGTAGAGGCGGGGATTTCACCATAATGGCCAGGATGGTCTTGATCTCTTGACTTCATGATCTGCCCTCTTCAGCATCCCAAAGTGCTGGGATTACAGGTGTGAGCCACTGCACCCAGTCAGTACATATGCATTTTTATGGGAAGAGAAATCATAGCTTTTATCAGCTACCCAAAATAGTTCAGTGATTTGAGAAAAGTAAGATGCACAGAGCTACAGACTGGTGCCAAGCACTGATGCCCCGATCTGTATTTT
>NW_016110752.1:0-1748 GCF_001604975.1 Cebus imitator | reverse complement strand
AAAAAAAAAAAAAAAAAAAAAAAAAAAAAAAAAAAAAAAAAAAAAAAAAACAAAAAAAAAAAACCCAACTAAGGAACCTATAAAATGGATTCTCAGAGCGAGGAGTTGGTGGAAAAAAATACTCTCTTAACCTTTGCACCCGATATAGTACCTAGTTATACTGCAGCACTTGCCTGGTGATTGAGATATTCCTTAGAACAGATATGTTAAAACAAATGCAAGATACAAATTTTATCTCTAGAGGGTACAGAAGTACAGTAGGCCCTCTATATCCATGGGTTCTGCATCCATGGATTCAACCAACCTTGGAATAAAAATAGTCAGGGGAAAAAAGTGGCATCTGTATTGAATATGCAGACTTTTTTTCTTGCCATTATTCCTTAAACAATACAATGTTAACAACCACTTAATCGGCACTTACGCTGTATTAAGAAGTTTTAATCTAGAGATGATTTTAAAGTATATGGGAAGATGTGCAAAGGTTGTAATCCAAGTACTACACCATTTTATATCAGGAACTTGAGCAGAGGAGGATTCTGATACCTGAGGGAGGTCGTGGAACCACTTCTCCACAGATACCAAGAGACGATTATATAAAAAAAAAAAGACTAGGAAAATGACCATGAGTTACACCAAAGCCCTAATGGCACCTACAGCACTGGGAATGTTTGTGCTTTGTTCTTTTATTCCCCCCTTTCCAAATGTTTCTGTAATGTAATTCTACATTTTAAACAAGGCTACTTAGAATTTCGTAATAAATTCCTTTAATTGGGTATCATTTTAAAATAAAAATAAAACTCCCACTAAAGCAAATGGATTTTGTACTTCTTATGTAACAATCTAAAAATAAATTGAGGCTATTCTTAAAATAGAATAAAATGGAATAGAATAGGAATGAAAACAATGTAACTATATTTTCACACTTCCATATCTAAATATTTTTACCTTTAATTCCATTGTCAAACAATGGCACACAAAGTCATATTTTAAATATCCTCTCAAACCTAAGTACGGGTACCATAACCTAAAAAAACATATGTCCAACTGAGTAAAACTAACTGGATGATGGAATTAGCTAACTCAACCACAGCACCAAAGACCCAAAAGGCAGTCAGAAAAATGGCAAGGTTCTCCACTTTCAGTAACTATTTAATCATTAACTTGTAGAGATATTTAGTAACTAAAAATTAAGCTAAAGTTCAGTTTCAGAAAGTTCCCATTGTCAAATATACAAAAGAAAATAACCCTTATTTCCAGGTGGATAGTGAAAATAAATAAATAAATAAATAAATAAAATAACCCAATACTCACTTAACCCAACTCTGTGCATTCTGATTCAGGATAAGTTTTTAGAGAAATCTTTCTACTAAAAAATAATAATAAAAAGAAAAAAAAAAAGGCCAGGCGTGGTGGCTCACGACTGTAATCCAGGCACTATGGAGGCCACGGCGGGCGGATCACCTTAGGTTGGGAGTTCAAGATCAGCCTAACCAACATGGTGAAATCCCGTCTTAAAAAAAATAAAAATAAAAATAAAATAGCCGGGCGCGGTGGCTCAAGCCTGTAATCCCAGCACTTTGGGAGGCCGAGGCGGGTGGATCACGAGGTCAAGAGATCGAGACCATCCTGGTCAACACAGCGAAACCCCGTCTCTACTAAAAATACAAAAAATTAGCTGGGCATGGTGGCGTGTGCCTGTAATCCCAGCGACTCAGGAGGCTGAGGCAGGAGAATTGCCTGAACCCAGG
>NW_016110751.1:0-1748 GCF_001604975.1 Cebus imitator | reverse complement strand
CTCCTTCAGACCTCTGCCATATGGGCTATTCTACCTTCTTTTTACTCAGTGACTCCATTTGATCTCTCGGTTGTGTCTAAAGCTCATGTTTGTAATAGTAAGAATTATTCTTTATAGCTAAAGTAAAGTGAAATGCCTTCAAAAAACCATTTTGACACAAAAAAGGGTGGTCTATATTGAGGCAGTTGCATTGCTGTATACTAAAATTTGTCTTACTCTTTGTATTAAGCTCCTATTATTGAGACAGGTTTGGGTGTTATTCTTTTTTTAAGATGGCTATGTGACTAGTCACCTATTTTATATATGTCAGGGTTGTAACTCTGGGAGTCTAGTATTATGTCTTTTGAAGTCAGGCTTTGCTGCTGGTAGTCTTCACTTCTACAGCATCTGTGTTTAGGTTGAGTGAGCGCCGCCGCAAACGTCTCCAGGAGCTGGAGGGTCAAATCGCTGATCTGAAGAAGAAACTGAATGAGCAGTCCAAACTTCTGAAACTAAAGGAATCCACAGAGCATACTGTCTCCAAACTGAACCAGGAGATACGGGTAATAAATTCTCATCCTTGCATTTACCCCCATTGGAATTTACAAACATAGGTATTCCCTTTAGAAATATTCTAGAAGTGTTTTCAGGTAAGAAAATTGCAGGCAGGGCAATCATTTCAAGTGTGTGAATCTCCACAAATGTCCCTTTTGCAGAACATTGTGCTAGTGGTCATCTAGAATCTGCTTAATAAAACCTTGCTTTGACATTCAAAATTTAATGTTAGAGTCTCTGAAACCAAAGAACAAAGACGTCTCCATACTTAGTGGTTACATCCTGATCACCTTCCATGATCACGCAGCATAATTTCCTAAAGTAGTAACAAGATGACAGACACCTAGAGAAAATTCTCGGTTATTGAATGTTCAACTTGTAACACCAACAAAGTGGTGGTTACAGGCTACTTGTACTGAAACCTTTAGAACACAATGGTTGCTAGGTGGATTTGTCCTGGAGGCTTAGTAGATGTTTCCTTGAAATTTCATTTGTATACAGTGAATTTAGGGTTGGATTTAGCTTGTGGGTACATTTTTCTTTAATTTTTTCTCAGTGTTCACTTGTGTAGTCTATACTTGGAAACCCTGTGCAAGCATAGCAAGGGGTATTATAAGCCTAATCAGAAAATCTGTTGGTGGCTTTCCCAGCCTAGTCCTGAGTTTTCTCTCTTCTTAATGGTAAGTCTGTCCATCCACACCAGCCTAGAATAAAGTACAGATGACTAATACTTGTGCTTGTTTTTGTTTTTATAGATGATGAAAAACCAGCGGGTACAGTTAATGCGTCAGATGAAAGAGGATGCTGAGAAGTTCAGACAGTGGAAGCAGAAAAAAGACAAAGAAGTAATACAGTTAAAAGAACGAGTAAGTAACTAAAACTTCTTAAAGGCCTAGCTAATAAACCCTTCTCTGAGCTAACTAACAATTTTAATGCTTCTCTTCAAACACCTTGTGTTTCCAAAAATGTGACATATTCATGAATTTAACAACTTTTTATTAAATGTCTACTATGTCTATTATGTGCAAGGTACTATCTACTAGGCACTATGGGAAATAGAAAAATTAGTAGTATATAAACTCTGCCCTTGAAGAATGTCTTGTTTAAAGGAGACAGTAAGGCCGGGCGCGGTGGCTCAAGCCTGTAATCCCAGCACTTTGGGAGGCCGAGGCGGGTGGATCACGAGGTCAAGAGATCGAGACCATCCTGGTCAA
>NW_016110750.1:0-1748 GCF_001604975.1 Cebus imitator | reverse complement strand
TGACCAGGGTGGTCTCGATCTCTTGACCTCGTGATCCACCCGCCTCGGCCTCCCAAAGTGCTGGGATTACAAGCGTGAGCCACCGCGCCCGGCCTTCTGTAGCTTTTTTAATGTTAGGGGCTGATGGGGTGATAAACGCTTTTTAGGGGTGAGAGCAGAAGGATGACATTTAAGTCACTCCAGGTGAGATTATAGGACTGAGTTAAGTATTGGAGGATTTTATGAAAAGGAGCCTAACCATTGGCTGATTTGGGAAAGGTTGGATAAAAAGAAGGGAACATGTACCCTAACTAAGCCTCAGTCTCCAGCCACCTCTTGAAGGCGGAATTGTTGGGCAAGGGTGGAGGAGTCAGCCACGGGACTCAACTGCAAGTCTGACCAGGTATGAGATGAGGAGGTGACAGGAGGGACATAAGGAGGTGGGTTATGGGCAGAGGAGGAGGAGGGGGACTCTGGGTGGAGGAGTTAGGGCCTGGATTAGGGCCTGGTTTGGACAGATGGGGAGGAGAAAGGTCAGAAGGGTCCATGGACAAGGATAATTCTGAATCACTGGCAGAGGTAGGAGGAGCAGATGGAAGGGAGAGAAGGAAAATTTGGGACGGGTTGCATTGAGAGCAGAGATTAGGGAAGGATTGGAATGTAAAAAAAAATGCCAGGACATAGGGAATTTCAGACCACTTTCCCATTTGTTGACAAAAATTGTCTAGGTCTTGCAGAATAGAAAAATTGAAAGTGCCATTTTCTGGCCATTTAGAGCCATTGTCCAATTTATATTGTGGCCAAGCGGTATTGCAGAAGAAAATAAGATGCTTAGGTTTGCACTGTGGCTCACACCTGTAATCCAGGCACTTTGGAGGCCAAGGCGGGCAGATCACCTGAGGTCGGGAGTTCAAGACCAGCCGGACCAACATGGTGAAACCCCATCTTTATAAAAAAAAAAAAAAAAAGAAAAGAAGAGGATTAGGTTTCAGGTCACGTGGTAGCTGGAGGGGTTTGCGATTTTTCAGAATGCAGGCTAAGGGAGAGGAGGGGGGATAGAGGATGGGAGACTGCCCATAGTTTAAGAAGAGTGGCAGAGAAAAGGAAAGTGAATGCGTGACCAAGCAGTTTAGCAGGCATTTCAGACTAAACCTTGGTCTGTACCTGGGGCGAATAGGTCAAAGGGGCATCCCCCATGTTGATCCATCACCTATGAGTGTGAGTGAGTGACCAGAGCAGACGTCTCTGCAATGATCAGTCACCAAAGAAAACAGGTACGAGTGAGTGATCAAAGCAGACACTCCGCAATGATCAGTCACTGAGGGAAGACTGTCTTCCCAGTTCCATGACCTATGTAGGATTTTTTTCCGGTCATGAACCTAATAGAAAGTCCTGTCTTTCTTGTCTCTGCTGAAAGGGAGAGGAAAAACCGAAAGGAGAAGGAGGCTGACAGGTAGTGAGAAGGGCGGAGGAAGAGAGTGGAGGCAAACTGCTTACCTGATCTAAGGATGGTGAATATCTGCGGGCTGGTCTGATAAGCCTAGGTCATAGGTAGGTCTCTTCATGGAGGGAGCCCAAGGAATAAGGGACAGGGGGTTTGCATGCCCTCTGGGGTGTTTGGGGTCCACTGGGGGTCAGTCCCTGGCAGCTGGGCCCTGACATACTCTTGGGGGTTCTGGTAATCTGCTGGAACATGCTCTTCCAACTCTTTTTTTTTTTTTTTTTTTTTTTTTTTTTTTTTTTTTTTTTTTTTTTTTTTTTTTTTTTTT
>NW_016110749.1:2424-4172 GCF_001604975.1 Cebus imitator | reverse complement strand
AACAGCTAGCTGCTGTTTCACAGCATGTGTGAGACCATAATCACCTGAGCACAAAAGGTTCATCACCCACTACTCCTTCATTCTTTCTTTACTCAGACAAGGCTTTCACCATATTTTAGTGAGTCAGGCTCATTCTGGCAAATCCCACCACTGTCACAACTGTGTCAGGGTTCCAAGACCACTCCCATTTTCGATTATTTGCTGGGAGGACTCATAGGACTCAGAGTCAGCATGTAGCTGGACTCAGGGAGGTGAAGATTTGTTACAATGAAAGTATACAGCAAACTCAGCAAAGAAAAGGTGTATAGGGCAATGGCCTGAGGAAACAGCCCAAGTTTCTAGGAATCCTTTTGTAGGAGAGTCACAGAATTTATTCCCCCAGCAATAAATTGTGGCATATATGATGTGACATATTTTCTACCAGGGCAGCTCATTAGAGATTCATTGTCCAAGACTTTTATTGGATGCTGGTCATGTAGGCACCCTCTAATTTGCATGTGCCAAGATGGCAGACTTCAAGAATGAAAGCACCAGGCCGGATATGGTGGCTCATGCCTGTAATCTCAGCACTTCGAAAGGCCGAGGCAAGCAGATCGCTTGAGCTCAGGAGTATGAAACCAAACTGGACAATATGGTGAAACCTTATCTCTACAAAAAGGTACAAAAGTTAGCTGGGCATGATGGTGTGTCTCTAGTCCCAGTTGCTCAGGAGGCTGAGGCGGGAGGGTCACTACAGCCTGGGAGGTTGAGGCTGCAGTGAGCCAAGATTGCACTTGTTCTTTGAAAAGTTTAATACAAGTTAGAGGCCACACAAAAACGAAAAGGATGCTATGAATAACTCTGCACATATACATTCAGCACTTTAGATGACGATGGAAAATTTCCTTTAAAGACACAAACTACCAAAGCTCACTCAAAAATAAACAGATAATCTGAATAGATGTATACCTATTAAAAGATGGAATTGATAGTTGGAATATTTACCAAATCATCTTAAAAGATCAATATTATTCTGACACCAAAATCAGACGAAAACAGCATAAAAAATATAACCTAATCTCCCTTATGAACATAGATGCAGAAAATACTCAAAAAAATATTAGCAAACAAATATTTTGTTAATACTGAATCCAATAATATATAAAAAGAATAATGCACCACAACCATGTGGGGTTTGTCCTGGGAATACAAAGCTGGTTCAGTATTCAAAAGTCAATCAATGCAATCCAGCATACTAACATAGAAAAAAAAATAAAATAATATAAAAAACCCAAACCCCAACCATATGGTCAAACAGCTGATACAGAAAAAGCCTTTGACAAAATTCAATAGTCATGCAAGATTACAGACAACAACATCAAACACTCAGAAAACCAGTAGAAGGTTGCTTAAGTTGATATGGAGCAACTAAAAACAAATCCTACACCTTCCATTATACTTAATAGAGAAAGACTAACTGCTTTCTCCAGAACATCAGGAACCAAGCAAGGTTGCTCACACTCACCCGTGCTATTCAGTATTGTACTAGAAGTTCCAACCAGTTTAAAAAGGAAAGAAAAGGAAATAAATGGCTTACAGATTGGAAAGGAGGGATTACAACTACTCCTACTCACAGATGTTGTGATTACACAGGAAATCTTGCGGAATCTATAAAAAATATTTCTAGAATGAACAAGGGAGTTAAGCAACAGTGCAGGATATGTGTTCAACAAATAAAGCAAAGCACTTCTATAGACTAGCAACGAACT
>NW_016110749.1:0-1386 GCF_001604975.1 Cebus imitator | reverse complement strand
CAGAAAACCATCAGAAGCTAATGAAAGAAATAAAGGAGCACCTAAATAAAGAGGGAGGCATACTGTACTCATAGATTGGTAGACTCAATATGGAATAATGTCCTCAAATTGATGTTTAGATTTAATACAATTCCAGTCAAATTCCCAGTAGGAATTTTTTTTTTGTTTTTTGTAGATGCAGACTAACTGATTCTAAAATTTCTGAGGAAAGGCAAAGGAACTAGAGCCACCACAATAACCTTGGAAAAGAATAAAATAATTATTATAATACTAGAACAATCTTGACAGTGTCATACATAGCCCAAAGATAAAAGCATCTTTGCAAAAAAAGAAAAATCAATTGGTCTTTTTTTTGGAGGCAATTTAACAGAAAGGGGATGGTCTTTTCAACAAATGGTCAAATGATGTTATAAAAATTGGACATCTGGGATATTTATCCTAGAATGAAAATTTATGTTCACACAAAAATTCATGCACAAATGTTTATGGCAACTCTGTTCACAATTACACCAAATTAGAAATAACCCAAATGTCTTTCAATGGGTGCATAGATAAAGAAAATCTGCTACACTCATACAATTGAATATTATTCTGAAAAAAACAAGGAACTATTGATACATTCAACAGCTTGAATGAAACTCAAAGGCACTATGCTGCGTGAAGAAGCCAGTCTCAAGAGATTACAGGCTGTACTATTCCATTTCTGTGATATCCTGGAAAAGACAATAGCATTGTGATAGAGAACAGATCAGTGGGTGTCAGGGCTTAGGGGTTGGGGAAGGAAGTGACTACACAAGGGCAGCACCAAGAGTGTTCTTTGAGGTAATGCATATGTCCTGGATACTGACTGCGATGGTGGTTATATCAATCTATGCATGTGTTCAAATTCATACAACTATATGTCGTGTCCATTTTACTGTATAATTTCAAAAATTAAGAAAATTTGCCCACCAGGCAGGTTAGAATCCTTGCTGTCTGTAAAACTGTTATAATATTGGCATATGCATACCTAAACACTGTTTTTATTTGCCTTTGAGTCATGTAGAAAGGGAATCACATAGGATATCCTCTTTTGTAACTCGCTTCTTTCACCTAACGTTATGTCTCTATATGGTCTAGTTCATTCCTTCTCATACCTGTGCAGTAATTCATAGTGTGAATCTGGCAGAATTTATTTATGCAACTTCTTATTGTGTGTAATTGGGTTGCTTCCAGTTTTTAGCTATTGCAAATAGGGTTACTCTATGAACATTACTGCATGTACAAGAATGCTCATCACAGCTCAGGATGGTCAAAAAGTAAATCAAACAGTAACTAACCATCCAATAGGAGAATGACTGAATAAACTATGGCTACAATAAATGATGGCATGTGATCCAAATCACG
>NW_016110748.1:0-1749 GCF_001604975.1 Cebus imitator | reverse complement strand
AAGAGCGAAACTCCGTCTAAAAAAAAAAAAAAAAAAAGAGGTGGATTAGTGTCTCCACAAAGATCCAGCAGATAATCACTGCTTCTCTCCTTAGTCCTTTTAGAGACAAAGTATGAATAATATACAGTGGTGCTTTGGCCCTCCCAGGGGTTATTTACCACGTACCTCAGTTATTACTAACCCAGCTGAGAATCAGGAAGGAAGGAGATGGGCCTCTGAACAGCCAAAACAGATGTCTAAAGTTCAGGCTCTCCTGGATCATTTATTCTTCATTTAGACAACAAAATGAGATATTTCCAGCCTTGGCACGTTAGTAAGGATGCTACAGGCCAGCCACAGTGGCTTACACCTGTAATCCCAGCACTTTGGGAGGCCAAAGCAGCAGGATCTCTTGAGGCCAGGAGTTCAAGACTAGCCTGGACAACAATGCAAGACCTTGTTTCTATAAAACAGTATTAAAAATCAGCTGGACATGGTGGCATGCACCTATAGTCCCAGCTACTCAAGAGGCTAAGGTGGGAAGATTGCTTGAGCCCAAGAATGTGAGGCTACAGTGAGCTCTCATCACATCCTTGCACTCCAGTCGTAGTGACAGAGCAAGACCTTCTCTCCTTTTTTTTTTTTTTTTTTAAGGCCAAATCTTGCTCCATCATCCAGGCTAGAGTACAGTGGTGTGATCTCAACTCACTGAAACCTGCACCTTCACCTCCCAGGCTTAAGCGATTCTCCTGCCTTAGCCTCCTGAGTAGCTGAGACTACAGGTATGCACCACCACACCTGGCTAATTTTTGCATTTTTAATAGACAGGGTTTCACCATATTGGCCAGGCTGGTCTCGAACTCCTGACCCCAAGTGATCCACCAGCTTTGGCCTCCCAAAGTGCTAGGATTACAGTGTGCTCCAGTGTGAGACACTGTCTCTTAATTTTTTTTTTTTTTTTTTTTTTTTTTGCAGCGGTTTCTTCACTTAAGACAGGCACATCAGGAGCTTCACTGTCAATGTGGAATATTTATTTGTTTTATAGTTTTAGTGGATAAACTGTGGGAATAAAGTAGTCTTCTTATTAGTGATATAAAATCTTTTCAAGTCCATCTGTAGATTTGGTTTCAAACATCTCTGTACGCCAGCAAACATGCCACTGCAGGGAACTCATGCAGCTGCTATGGAGTAGTTATTGACCAGCCAGAAAGTACTTATTTGGTTACTCACGTTTTGTTTGCATAGTAATGCCTGGGTAAGTTATGTTTGCCTCTCAAACATTTTGGATATTGCTCTTTCCAGCCACTGCCTGTTTTATCTCACATGGCCAACAATAGTGGCACACCTCAGAATAGTCAGCCAGTTCCTCAAAGCCTGTGGATGCTCACGCGCTAACATTGTGAAATGTTTTTCCAGAATGTGCCACCAGAAAAAAGCTGTTTCTTCAGCACTGTCAATCTGCTCAAGACTAAGGTTCTTGACCAGGCTCGGTGGCTCAAGCCTGTAATCCCAGCACTTTGGGAGGCCGAGGTGGGTGGATCACCTGAGGTCAGGAGTTCAAGACCGGCCTGGCCAACATGGTTAAAACTCTGAATCTGTTAAAAATACAGAAATTAGCCAGGTGTGGTGGCAGGTGCCTGTAATTCCAGCTACTCAGGAGGCTAAGGCAGGAGAATCACTTGAATCTGGGAGACAGAGGTTACAATGAGCCAAGATTGTACCATTGCACTCCAGCCTGGGCAACAAGAGCAAAACTCTGTCTCAAAAAAA
>NW_016110747.1:0-1750 GCF_001604975.1 Cebus imitator | reverse complement strand
CAAAAAAAAAAAAAAAAAGAGGGAAATTTATAGCACTAAATGCCCACATCAGAAAGCTAGAAAGATCTCAGATCAACACTCTAACATCACAATTAAAAGAGCTAGAAAGGCAAGAGCAAACTAATCCAAAAGGCAGCAGTAAACAAGAAATAACTAAGATTAGAGAAGAACTGAAGGAGATAGATACATGAAAAACCCTTCAAAAAACCAACTAATCCAGGAGCTGTTTTTTGAAAACATTAACAAAATAAATAGAAAGAAATAAAGGGTATTCAAATAGGAAGAGAGGATATCAAATTGTCCCTGTTTGCAGATGACATGATTGTATATTTAGAAAACCCCATCATCTCATCCCAAAATTTCCTTAAGCTGATAAGCAACTTCAGCAAAGTCTCAGGATACAGAACCAATGTGCCGAAATCACAAGCTTTCCTGTACACCAACAATAGGCAAGCAGAGAGCCAAATCGTGAATGAACACCCTTTCACAATCACTATAAAGAGAATAAAATACCTAGGAATATAGCTAACAAGGAATGTGAAGGACTTCTTCAAGAACTATAAACCACTGCTTGAAGAAATAAGAGAGGACACAGACAAATGGAAACATATTCCATCCTTATGGATAGGAAGAATCAATATCATGAAAATGGCCATACTGTCAAAAGTAATCTGTAGATTCAATGCTATTCCCATCAAACTACAACTGACATTCTTCACAGAACTAGAAAAAAAAAGTTAAATTTCATATGGAATCAAAGAAGACCCTGTATAGCCAAAATAATCCTAAGCAAAAAGAACAAAGCTGAAGGTATCACGCTACTGATTTCAAACTATACTACATGTCTACAGTAACCAAAACAGAATGATACTAGTACCAAAACAGATATGGAGCACAGAGGAGCACAACAGAGACTTCAGAAATAATACCACACATCTACAACTATCTGACCTTTGAGAAACCTGACAAAAACAAGCAATGGGGAAAGAATCTCCTATTCAGTAAATAGTGCTGGGAAATCTGGCTAACCATTTGCAGAAGACTGAAATTGGACCCCTTCCTTACCCTTATACAAAAATTAACTCAGGATGGATTAAAGACTTAAATGTAAAATCCAAAACCATAAAAACCCTAGAGGAAAACCTAGGCAATACCATTCAGGACATAGGCATGGGACTTCGTGACAAAAATGCCAGAAGCAATTGCAGTGAAAGCAAAAATTGACAAATGGGATCTAAATAAACAAAAGAGCTTCTGCACAGCAAAAGAAATTATCATTGGAGTGAACAGGCAACCCACAGAATAGGAGAAAATTTTTGCAATCTACCCATCTGATGAAGGTCTGATATCGAGAATATACAAGGAAATTAAACCAAAGTATAAGAAAAAACAACCCCATAAAAAGTAGGCAAAGGATATGAACAGGCATTTTTCAAAATAAGACATTTATGGCCAGCTTTGGTGGCTCACACCTGTAATCCCAACACTTTGGGAGGCCGAGGTGTGTAAATCACTTGAGGTCAGGAGTTCAAGACCAGCCTGGCCATCGCGAAACCCTGTCTCTACAAAAATACAAAAATCAGCCGCGCATGATGGCAGGTGCCTGTAATCCCAGCTACTCAGGTGGCTGAAGTGGGAAAACAGCTTGAACCCAGGAGGCAGAGATTGTAGTGAGCTGAGATCATGCCATCCAGATCATGCCACCCAGATCATGCTTGGGTGACAGAGCAAGACTCCGTCTCAGACAAAA
>NW_016110746.1:0-1750 GCF_001604975.1 Cebus imitator | reverse complement strand
GGTTCAAGACCAGCCTGGCCAATGTGGGGAAACCCTGTCTCTACTAAAAATACAAAAAATAGCTGGGCATGAGGCTAGGCACCTATAATCCCAGCTACATGGGAGGCTGAGGCTGGAGAATCTCTTGACCCCAAGAGGTGAGGTTGCAGTGAGCCAAGATCGCACCACAGCACTCCAGCCTGGGCGAAAGAGGAAAATTCTATCTAAAAAAAAAAATAACAATAATAAAAAAATAAAAAATAAATAAAAAAGAAAATGAGGGAAGGAGTCCTTCAGGGTGGTACCAAATGAAGTTGCACTTGAAATTGGGAAGTTGGAGGTTTTTTCTTGCCTGTGGGGCCTACCAGTTCAGTGTGTATCTTGCACCATCTATGAAGGTTCCCGGCAGGGCTGTTGTGCCTACCAATGGGGAGGTGAGGGTGGGACCCTCTGTGAGGCTGGGATGGAGATTGTGGTTTTCTGGAAGAGACAGGCTGACTTCTTGTTGGCGCTGGAACACACTGCCAGGGATGCAGGAGAAGTGGGGGAGGGAGGGAGAGGAGAGAAAGACAGAGGGAAGGGGACAGAGAGGAGAGGGAGGGAGGGAGACAGAGAAAAAGGAGGAGGTGAGAGTGAGGGAGAAAGGAGAGAGAGGGAGGGAGGGAGAGAGAGAAAGGAGGAGGCGAGAGGGAGGGAGGGAGAAAGAGGGAAAAAGGGAAAATGCTAGGAGGGAGAGAGAGGGAGAGAGAAAGAGGGGGGAAACAGGGAAGGAGGGAGACAGGGTGGGGGAGAAAGGAGAGAAAAGAGTGAGAAGGGAAGGAAAGAGACAGGGAAGGAGAGAGAGAGGGAAAGGGAGGAGAAGGAGAGAGGAGGAGAGAGAGAGAACCGTTTTTTGTTGTTCCTTAAAAAAATTCAAGAAATCATCTCAATGTCTCTTAAAGAATTGCAGGAGTATTTTTCATTAGGTGGGGCCTGTTAACACCTTCACCAGTAGATGAGTTTCCAGGGTTTTATTCCAGGCTTCACACCTAGATGCTGTTTTCCTAAGCCCCGCCCCTTAAGAACAGCCCTGCAGCTGATTAACCCCTTCTCTCCCAGAAAATAAAGAGCACCCTCTGGCATCATCCTAAGATGAGCTTGGGTTTCCAACCCGCTACAAAAATCCTCACCCTCCCCAGCTTCCCTTCCAAGATCTGCTATGGGAAATGCCAGCCTTGACACCCTGAGAATACTGGCCTTTGTCAGCAGATGAAACAGATACTGTTAGGCTGGGACAAAAGTGCCCTTGTGATTTCTGGAGACCAGGCATCCTCTGTGGGGTCTGGGGGGTGGGCACCAATGGAGCCCTGCGGTGGTGGGAGGCACAGCCCAGCCTTCGTCAAGGAGGCTGGGGCGGAGAGAATCGTGAGGGGGAGGGTACATTTTGGAACATCTTTTGTGTTATGGGTTCTTGCACCTTTAGCATGGGCCTGGAGGGAGTGGAAATCCTCCGGCCCTTTATTTATTCCTCATCCTGGGGGAGACCCCTATGTGAAGGATGCTTTGCCTACAACCGGTGACAGCCTGTAGGGGAACAGGAACAAGATGGGCCCCTCCCCAGGAGCAGGTCCTTGAAGAGGACCTTGAAGGTCAAGGGCTGCTGGTTGGGGGTGGGGGGTGACTAAAAGTCGAGATGGCCATTGCTACCCCAAGCAGGGGATGGCGAGGGAGGATGGCTTCAGCCTCCACTCTGCCCTACACAGACCCAAGCGGGACATGATGAGGGGTGGGG
>NW_016110745.1:0-1750 GCF_001604975.1 Cebus imitator | reverse complement strand
CTGGAATGCAATGGCGCGATCTTGGCTCACCGCAACCTCCGCCTCCTGGGTTCAGGCAATTCTCCTGCCTCAGCCTCCTGAGTAGCTGGGATTACAGGCACATGCCACCATGCCCAGCTGATTTTTTTGCATTTTTAGTAGAGACGGGGTTTCACCATGTTGACCAGGATGGTCTCGATCTCTTGACCTCGTGATCCACCCGCCTCGGCCTCCCAAAGTGCTGGGATTACAGGATGAGCCACCGCGCCCGGCTTGGAGACAGTCTTAATCTGGTTGCCCAGGCTGCAGTGCAGTGGCTCGATCTTGGCACACTACTGCCTCTACCTCTTGGGCTCAGATGATTCTCCCACTTTAGCCTCCTGAGTAGCTGGGACTACAGGCATGTGCCACCTCAGCTGGCTAGTTCTTTGCATTTTTTAGTAGAGATGGGGTTTCACCATATTGCCCAAGCTGGTCTTGAACTCCTGGACTCAAGCACTTGGCCCACCTCAGACTCTTAAGAGTGCCGAAATTATAGGCATGAACCACCAGGCCTGGCCTAATTCAGTGATTCTTAGTATATTCACAGAGTTGTGCATAAGACTTTTATTTTCATCATTCAAAAAAATCCTGTACCATTAACAGGATTTAATGGTACACTCACCATTTTCTCCCATAGCACCCCAATCCTAGACCATCACCAAACTGCATTCTGTCTCTGGATCTGTCTGTTCTACACACTTAATTAAATTAAACATACAGTATGTGATTCTTTGTGCCAGAACTTTCCCTTAGCATAATGTTTTCAAGGTTCATCCATGTTGTAGCATGAATCAGTACCTCATACCTATTTATAGCCGATAATATTCCATTATACACATTTTCTTTACCCATTGATTAGTTGGTAGACATTTGGGTGGTTTACACTTTTTGACTATTAAGATAGTACTACAGTGAATATTGGTGTACAAGTTTTGTGTGGATTTATGTTTTTATTTCTCTTTGATATTTACCCAGAAGTGGAATTCCTGGGTAGTACAGTTTATTTACTTTTGTCGTTTTAAGAGCCAATAGATCATAGCAGAAAAATGGACCCCAGTTATTTTTGTTTTTAAAGTTGCTTCCACATACTAGGCTGCTGGCAGGTATCATTTGGGGGTTTTAAACTGTTACTGGGCTGGGCCCTGTGGTTCATGGCTGTAATCCCATCACTTTAGGGGGCCAAACCAGGTGGATCACTTGAGGTCAGGAGTTTGAGACCAGCCTGGCCAAACGTAGTGAAACCCCATCTCTACTAAAAATACAAAAATTAGCTGGGCATGGTGGCACACGCCTGTAATCCCAGCTACTTGGGAGGCTGAGGCAGGAGAATTGCTTGAACTTGGGAGGCGGGGGTTGCAGTGAGCCAAGATCGCACCACTGCACTCCAGCCTAGGCAACACTCCAGCCTGGACAACAGACTGAGATTCTGTCTCAAAAGTGCTAGGCTGGGCGCGGTGGCACACGCCTATAATCCCAGCACTTTGAGAGGCCAAGGCGGGTGGATCGCGAGGTCAAGAGATCGAGACCGTCCTGGTCAACGTGATGAAACCCCATCTCTACCAAAAATACAAAAATTAGCTGGGCATGGTGGCACACACCTGTAGTCCCAGCTGCTCAGGAGGCTGAGGCAGGAGAATTGCTTGAACCCAGGAGGCAGAGGTAGCAGTGAGCCGAGATCGTGCCATTGTACTCCACCCTGGGTGACAAAAGCGAAACTCTGCCTCAAAAA
>NW_016110744.1:0-1751 GCF_001604975.1 Cebus imitator | reverse complement strand
AAAAAAAAAAAAAAGGCAAAAACCCAATTTCCCTCCCTGTGGTTTCCAAGAGCTGCCTGGCAGTACCCAACCATGGCTTATGTTGCTTCAGAACGCGGCAAAATTTCAGTGGGGACTCCTTTTCAGTGTTGCTGCAGCTGCTAGTGTGAGTCAAAGGTGAGCTGAAAATGCTGGTGGTCCTCGGTTTTCATGTTGGGAGTTTATCACAACCACAACACCAACCTTCAGCTTCTCAACTGGTACTTTAAAAAGCAGCAACTCACTCAAATACTCACAGGCAGATTCCTGGCAGGGGCCTGGGATTTCCTGGAGATTGCTTAAGACCCTTTTGGATAATGAGAAAAGGACAAAGGAAGCACTAGTAGAGCTCTCTACTTCCAAATCCTCAGGTCTCCCCTCCAAGACAGAAATGCAGAAAGAAAACATCAGGGAGAGCCATAGCTACTGCAGCTGAACTGCCTGGATTAATTAAGGGTCATTAAAAGCAGAAAAGAAAACTGAAAGGGAAAATTTGGAGACCTGGTTACCTCCCAAACCTGATACCGATCCCATTCTGTAAGCTCTTATTCATAACAAAACATGAATAAGAAAAAAATTCAGGAAAAGGAGTTAAATTGTGCATTAAATATACATTTAAATTTTCGGGAAAAAGGAAAACAAGGCTTCTCTGAGAAATGAGCTGGCTGGCTGGATGGCAGGAACCCTGAAATATCAAGAAGCAGATCTGTCCCAGAGGAGGGAGGGCACAGAATTTACTGCAACAAAGACTTTTCAAGAGTGAAAAGAAAAAGCATCTCAGCTTAACTGAAAGTATCCTTTCTCTATTACAGAACGAACTTGCATCCAAGAGAGACCTAACTCACATCTTTGTATCTCATATTGTCCAAGATACTTGTTTCATGATCCAAATAATATCATAAAAAGATAATAAAGCCATCTGTAAGAAACATTAATTCACCATGGTTTGGCTAACAGAATCTTCACAATCTCCTCCCAGATGATAAAGTTAAAAACTAAATGAAATAAGTCAAAAGTTTCTTTTGTGTAAAATCCAATTAACTTTATAAATATATTCTCCACAGGAAAAAAGAAAACCCCACATCTCCTTTAAGAGCAGGAATTTATATCAAAATTTATATGATTATCGGCCAGGCATAGTGGCTCACATCTGTAATCCTGGCACTTTGAGAAGCTGAGGAGGGTGGATCACTTGAGGCCAGGAGTTCGAGACGAGCCTGGGCAACATAGGAAGACTCCATCTAGCCGGGCGAGATGTCTCATGCCTGTAATTCCAGCACTTTGGGAGGCCAAGGCAGGAGCGAGGTCAGGAGATTGAGACCACCCTGGCTAAAAATAAAAAGTGAAAGCCCATCTCTACTAATTAGCTGGGTGTGGTGGTGAGCACCTGTAATCCCAGCTACTAGAAAGGCTGAGACAGGAGAATCACTTGAACTCAGGAGGTGGGGGTTGCAGTGAGCAGAGATCATGCCACTGCACTCCAGCCTGGGTGACAAGGCGAGACTTAGTCTCAAAAAAATAAAAAGACCCCATCTCTACAAAAAACACACTAAAAAAATTAGCCAGGTGTGGTGTTGCACACTTGCGGTTCCAGCTCCTTCTTGGAGGGATGAGGTGGGAGGACTGCTCAAGCCCAGGAGGTTGATGCTGCAGTGAGCCAAGATCATGCTACTACATTCCAGCCTGAGCAACTGAGTGAGACCCTGTCTCACAAAAAAAAAAAAAAAAAAAAA
>NW_016110743.1:0-1751 GCF_001604975.1 Cebus imitator | reverse complement strand
TAAATGATATACAAAGTTAAATGACTTCCAATTAACACTATTAGTGATCAAACCAATAAACAGAATTGAGGATTCTTTACTATTGGTTCAGGGTTCTATGTTCTAAAACATGCTGCCTGTGAAGTTAAAATATGCTAGGAATTCATATTAACAAAATGATGATATACCCTGTTGGAAGCCACATATTCTTTTTTTTAGTTAGCTTCTCTTCAGGAATTTACATTATTATTATTGTCAGTTAGTCTGTTTTCAAATAACTTTTGGCAGTGGAACAATTAAAGAGAGTTTCAAAATCACAGAGGAATTTGTTCCTACCTCCTGGGAGTGTATCAAAGTTCTGGTGTCAGCTTGCAAAAACAATTAGATTAAGGAAACTATTTATTAATATATTGATATTGGCAATATTTTTAGAAGGTAAAAGCCCTAATATTCATATTCTTCACATAAATGTTCCCCATTGCTCTTCTTTTCTTTTCTTTTTTTTTTTCACCAAAATATCATTTTTAGCTTTATAAGCTCTAGTTCAGCAGCCCACTGGAAATGATAAAATACTTACTGGCTCTAAGAATGTTCTCCTTGCTGCTGCACCTGGACTGGACCTGTAGAAAGAGCATAAACTCAGTAATTTAGGGCTCATGGCATGAATAGGCAGATATGCATATTTAATGGGCAAGCTCCTGAGGTCTGGGATCAAAGGCTTTATATATTAATATTTCAGATGTCATAACATGTTAATAAAAATGTTATACTTGTTTCATCATTTTTATTTATCCTTTACTTACTTTGAAGAAAGAACTGACTTCCAAAAAAAAATTGGAGGTACAATATTATAAATTATACAGAGATAAAACAAAGGCGAGTTTTTTATTCATTTGTATTTGAAATCAGTATTTGGAAACAGATTTGTTACTGCATATTTAGTTGTAAATATTGGCCCTTAATATTAAGGTATTTAGTATATCTCTTGACTAGAATAATAAAAAATTCAAGTAATAAAGTTGTAACTAAGTATTCCATTGTAGTAATTTTTAGTATGCATATAAATGGGAGGAAAATAGAGAAATCCTTATGTAATATTTACATTTGATTTGGAAAATCTTTATTTATTGATTATAATTATAAATTTAATAATTTATCATAGTTATAATACTGATTATGAAATATGCTTCCATTGAAAATCAGTAAAACTGAACAAATTTATTTACCAATTCTTAGGTATATGTATAATTTATCAATTAGGAACCCTATGCTTTGACTCAAATGTTTAGATCAAAGTGAAACATTCTTTTAAATGTTACAAAACTGCTACATTCAAGGAGCATGGTACATGTCATTAACATGTTAATTTCAAAGGAAACTGTATTTAAGCTCCACACCTCTTCTTCCCATTCCACAGCAGCTTGCCTCAAATGGATATATACACAACAAATTAATTTCTATAGTTTAACACAATCTACTATCATAATGAAATAACTTATGAAAGGAATGTTGCAACTTAGGGTGAGTTATGATTGTCCTTCCCTGAAAAAAACAACTGTTAATGTTTAAAAAAAATGACAATAAAAAAGTCACAAACATACATACAAGAAAAAAAAATACACACACGAAAAAATGAAAAAAAAAAAAGAAAAGAAAAAATAATTCCAAATGTTAGTTATTCTCTTTTGGCCCAGATTGTTCAACTAGTTTTAAATATACTAGAAGGAAAAAGCTAATCTGAAGATAATATTCTTACGTTCTTTTACTCAGGA
>NW_016110742.1:0-1752 GCF_001604975.1 Cebus imitator | reverse complement strand
CACAGTCCATGCCTCACAGTCATGCCTCATGGCTGACACCTCACGACCCACTCCCCAACGTCACATACCTCACAGTCCATACCTCAGTCCACACCACACAGTCCACACCTCACAGTCACACATCATAGTCCACACATCACAGTTCACACCACACAGTCCACACCTCACAGTCCACACCTCAAAGTCACACATCATAGTCCACACCTCACAGTCCACACCCCACAGTCCACACCTCACCGTCCCACATCACGGTCCACATTTCACTGTCCATGACTGATAGTCATGCCTCATGGTCAGACCTCACATCCACACCTCGCGGTCACACTTATTGGGTCACACTTCCTGATCCACACCTCATACCTGCTAGAGCAGGAAAGACCTCAGTTTTCAGAGGAACGTTTATGGAAGTTTCAAGTCAGCAGGGATGCTGGATGCCATCCACCAAGACTCATGAGCAGCTACTCCTTGTGCCCCCTGGTGCACCCCAGGCCAGCCCCGCCCTCTCTGTGCCTCAGCCTCCTCCCCAGGGCCCCGCCAGGCCTCCGGTGGCACCTGTGGCTCTCCTGCAGCATGTGCGTGAGCTCCTGGATCTTGTCATAGTGCTCCAGGTGCTGCTTCAGCTCCACAATCTCACCACACAGCCTCGTCACACTTGTCTGAAGTCCTGAAAGAGAAAGAAAAGAAAGTGCCACTTTTTAGTAAAACTCAACCATACATTTTGAAAATGAAAACAATTTTAGATTTACACTGGATCTTGGTTACCAGAAGAAGAATATAGCGGGCAAAGATCAGTTTTAATGGGACTCAAAGACAGGGTGGGCATGAATGCCACGGCCCCACCTGTGCTGTTTCTACCCCCACCTTCCCAGGGCTGAAGCTGTGTGGTCTGCCCTCCACAGCCCCCCACGGAGCCACACCCGTGTGAGAGCAGGGGGAGGTGGCACCGGCTGGAGGCCCCACCACTGGGCCTGTCTGCTGGCTTCTCCTCCACCAGGAAGCATGCTGTGCCCCTCACGGGAGAGCCCTTGGGTTTCAGGAAAAGCACCAAGCGGCCTACAGTTGCCACAGGTCTCCCCAGCGCCCTCTGCCTCTGCACCCATCAGTGGCGAAACATGTGGCTGGTTTCCATCTACAAACCCCTATCTGTTTCTGGATCAACGCAAGAGGAAGAGAGAGATATTCTTTAGTGGCTTCCCAAATCCACACATGGGATACAAATAAACACACATACAGACCCACACCTACAGAACCACATGGTGACCAAGGCAGTGAGAAAGCCGGGGTGGGAGGAAGGTGGCAGGCAAGGGTGACGGTGACACCTACGGCAGGCTCTCCTCACCCACAAGGCAGTGGCGCTGCAGGAGCAGCCACAGTGTTAAGGCCATGCCACGCCATGCCACGTGGAGTCTGTGTCGACATATATGTTCACAGAGGGCGTGAGTGAAGGAAACGCAGGGCGGCACCATTTTGGGACATTCCACAGTCCCTGTGGTGGTCAAACCAAAAGTCCTTAAATGGCAAAAAAATCTAAGCTACAGCGCCCCAGAAACAACACGACAGCACCCCGGGGACAACACTACAGCATCCAGGGACAACACAACAGCATCCCAGAGACAACATGACAGCACCCCAGAAACAACACAACAGCACCCCAGAGACAACAGTACAGCACCTCAGGGATACCACGACAGCACCCCGGGGACACCATGACAGCACCCCAGAAACAACACAACAGCACCCCAGAAACAACAG
>NW_016110741.1:0-1752 GCF_001604975.1 Cebus imitator | reverse complement strand
AGAAGGGAGAGAATGAAGGGAGACCAAGGTGAGCAGTGGGAGGGGTTCTCACCGCTCTTTGGGTACTGCCACCTAAGAGCTGGGTGTTCTCCTGGGTGCCACACCCAGGAGCACCCTTCACCCTGGGAGACAGATTCAGGGGTGGGAGGGGCAGGGGTGTTTCGTGGAGGTGGCCCAGGACAGGGGAAAAGCAATGGAATGCAAAGGAACATCCTTAGTTGGGAAACCTGGAGGGCCACCTGGAGGATGGGAAGCTTGGCACATGAGGGAAGGTGCCCAAACAGGAAATGGGACTGGGCCCCAGATAGGGTTCTCCCTGTCCCCTGGGGAAAACTAGGGGTCATCACCTGAACTTTTTCTGTTCTGCAGGCCACAAGGCCAGCAGAGGAAGGCTCTCCTCCAGATAATTTCCGAGAAACCTCAAGCCAAGCAGCTGCCAAATCAAAAAGAATGGACGGAATCTTGTGACTTTCTGAGGGTGAGTGTCGCCCTGGGCCCCTGCTCTTTTTCTCCTATAGGTTACCCTGGGGAATTTCCTTTCAGGCCCACATCTGTGGAAGGGAATTGGAGGCCTTCTCAGCCTCAGGGTCTTCCTTGCCGTCTCAGCCTCAGGGTCTCAACGACCTCTTCCTTGCCTTCTCAGCCTCAGGGTCTCAATGACCCTTTCAGGTCCATTTGATTCCAGGTGAAGGCATCTGAAGATGCCCTATTTCCTGGTGCTTTCTCTCTGTCCGACTATTGCAAGCCTGCCAACAACACTTTCCTAGCGGTGTGAGGACATTAGGTCACTGCAGTTAATCCCCAAGACACAATCACTTCAGCAATGATATTTTGTAGATCACTACACCTAGTTCAAGAGCACATTTTTCAGGTGTCTTGTCCTGATCAGCACTCACTTGAGGATCAATCCCTGCTTCCAATGACTGCGTGTCGAGACTGTATGGAGAATGTCAGGGTGCGAGCACCTTGTGTTTAGATGTCCTGGATTTTCTGTCAGCTGGATGCGGAGGAACATCTAACGTGTGTGGTTTCCTTTCTTTCAGGTGGCAAGCAGGCCAATGCCGGTCCACACCACCAAGAGGAGGCCAGTTGTGGATGCTGCTCTCACTGACGGCTCAGCTCCCAAAATAGCTGACCGGGGCTCCACCTGGGCTTCACTGTCTCCCCTCAGAAAAGCCAGTGTGAGCTCCACCTCAAGTCGTGGACGCATGGAACCACAGACGGGGGCCGTGGCCCACATCCCTCAGGCTGCATTCTGCCGTGGCCCGCAGCCTCTCCTCTTGGCGAAGCCCACAGATAGCCGCCCTGAGGGTGGCTGCCGTGAAGTTCCCCAGGCTGCCTCCAGCACCCACGGCCTGAACCGTGTCATCCACCGCCAGGCACAAGCCAAACGTCCTGCTGTGACCTCACAGCCCTGCCCACCAGCCACCACACACGGCTTGGGCCTAGGCTCCAGTCTCAGCTTCAGGCCAGGAGCCAAGAGGCCTGCCCAGGCTCCGATTAAGGCTTGCCTGAGTGTCCCCAAGAAAGCCAGACTCGGTCCTGTCCAGATCCCCAAAGACAGCATCCAGGGAGGGGAGCTGGGGACCCAGGAGACTCTACAACCTCCGCCAGCTCTAACTGAACTTGGACCAAGTAGGTCACCCCAGATGAGCAGGAGGACACCCGCCCAGGTGCCCAGCATCGACCTGCAGCCTACTCAAAGCAGACCCTGCCTGCCTACTGCCCAGGCCTGCACCATGTCCCACCACC
>NW_016110740.1:0-1752 GCF_001604975.1 Cebus imitator | reverse complement strand
GACTTTGTGCTTTGGATATTTCACTAAATGCTGGAATGAGTTAAGATTTGGGGGACTGTAGAAAGGCAGCATTGTACTTTGTAGTATGAAAATGGCATGAGATTTGTGGGGCCAAGTTGGAGTAATATGATTTGCCTCTGTGTCTTTACCAAAACCAATGGGGAATTCTAATCATGATGTTGGAGTTGGCTTTACCTGGGTGAAGGTGATTTGGTCATAGTGGAGAGTGGGGATTGGCATGTGGAGGGGTAGAGAGAATTGGGGAGATCATGGTTGGGGTGTTGCAGGAATTGGGGGACAGGAGAGACTGATGGGTGAAACAGGAGGATTTTATTCAAATGGCCACTGGCCCAACGGATTAACATCCAAAGGCTGAGCCCCTAACGGAAGACAGGGCTTGACTTTTATGCATGTGACCGAAGTGGGTTAGGCATTCAGTGTGCAAAACTTGCAAGGTGGAAACGTGAGCTCATAGAGGAAGAACAAAGGCAGTTTATCAGGTCATGACAGCTGTTGTAACTTGAGCAAGTCTTATGACCTTTGGCATACATCACAGAGGGAAAACAGGAACTTACAGAGCTTTTACAACCTTTGCAAAAGCATAGTTACTCCACAGAACAAAGAACAAGCCAGGGAAATAAATAGAGGTAATTGTTACATTCGTTCTTATCTCTGTTCCAGGAGGAGAGCAGGAGACTTTGGAGCCCATCCTTGAAGTTTTTGTAGACAGTGCTCTCAGAGCTCTGCCAGGGCTCTGCCTGTCTTTAGGCCTTGGAGAGAGCCAGCCTGGGAAACTTGTTTTTCTTTTTACTTTCTGCTTCAGGGGTGGGAGATGAAAGATGGGGCTGTGAGATGGATCCTTCAGAAACAGTTAAACACAATTTTCTTGATTCTGTCCTTGTGAGAGTGAGTTATTGTGAGGATTTTCAACCTGTAAGATCGAATGAATACTGGCATGATGACTTGCATTGGGCCTATGGGCCCATTTGTATTATTTTTCTGGGAAATTTCTTCCCTTTGGATTGTGAAAAATTACCCAATGGCTGTATCATCATTATGCCTTGAAAGAAAAGAGCTCCCTTTTGCAGTCAGGGACTCATAGGAAGATTGGAGTGTAGCCTTGTCTCAGATGAGACTTTGAAGTGTTTACATTTAAATGAATGCTAAAATAAGTTAAGTCTTTTGGAAACTTTTGCAAAGGCATTATTATATTTTGCTCTGTGAAAAGGACATGAGATTCAAGGGTGTCAGGGACAGTAAAATATGGTTTGGTTATGTATCCCTATCAAAACTCCTGTGGAATTGTAATCCCGAGTGTTGGAAGTGGAGCCTGTTGGGAGGTGCTTTAATCATGGATGGGAGGTGGGTGGTGGTAGAAAGAAAAAGGTGGGGAGAAGCAGGTTGGCAGCAGGGTGGTGAAAGGTGGGGGGTCGGAGAAGGGGAGAGTAAGTCTGACGCAGAAACAGACCCTCATGGAAAACCTGTACTAGGGCAGTGCACCTGTGGCTTTGCAGGGTTTGGCCCCCACAGCTGCACTCATGGGATGGGCTGCTGTTGAGTGCCTGCAGCTTTTCCACTCTGAGGGTGCAAGCCGTTGGTGAGTCTCTAAATCTGGGGTCTGGGGGATGGTGGCGTCCTGTGTGGGGGCTCCAAGGCCAGATTTTCCTTCTGCACTGCCCTAATAGAGGTTTTCCAAAAGGATCTTTTTCTGTAGCAGTCTTCTGCCTGGAAACAGTGGTGGGTGGAGCTGCA
>NW_016110739.1:0-1752 GCF_001604975.1 Cebus imitator | reverse complement strand
TTCCATTTTAAATTGTGCTTTCCAAAATGTGCTTGACAACAAAAGTAAATTCCTAGAACCTGAGGACAACTATAAAACCAAAATTTACAAAGACACATTGATTATTCATCAACCAGTGGCCCTCAAGGAAAAACATAAAGCATTTTTGTATAGTGCCCATTTCCATGGTGCAAACATTTCCACCATGGCTGATGAAGCTACTAGGTTGTCACCACTGAGTACAAAGTTAGAAACCAATGCACACAACTGTTACAAGCTTGTACCTGCTGGTTCCCCCACACCACTGCTATCAGGTATGAGCTCAGCATTATATAAAGCACTATGGGGGTAGGCAAAAAATAATTACAGTCCTTGTTTGTTTAGCATTTATTTGGAAGACAAAATCCCTATTTAATAGGACACTCTTTCATCCCCTTTTACAGCTAGGGAAAAAGGTAGAAGTGTACAGATAAAATCTAAAGCCAGTAGTAATATAAACAGGTGTAACCCTTTGGAGAAGCAATACAGTACCACAAATCAAGTTGTAAAGATTTCCATAATTTTGACCCAGTAATTCCACCTGTAGGAATTTATCTAAGCAATTAGTCCTACTAAAGCAAAAGCTAACTACTGGGGGCATTCCTTGCAGGGTTATTTAGAAAACCAAACTAACAAAACACTACAAACTGTCTCCATATCCAACAACAGGCAATGATTCGTTTACCTTTGTGTCGAACAGAATGATGACCTCCTCAAAACATGTCCATGCCCTCCCTAATCCCAAAATCTGTGAATATGTTACATAACATGGCAAGAAGAACTTTTAAGAGATAATTAAAGTTGTGAACTTTAAAATGGATTATCGGGCCGGGCACGGTGGCTCACGCCTTTAATCCCAGCACTTTGGGAGGCCGAGGCGGGTGGATCACGAGGTCAAGAGATCGAGACCTTCCTGGTCAGCATGGTGAAACCCTGTCTCTACTAAAAATACAAAAAAATTAGCTGGGCATGGTGGCGCACGCCTGTAATCCCAGCTACTCAGGAGGCTGAGGCAGGAGAATTGCCTGAACCCAGGAGGCGGAGGTTGCGGTGAGCTGAGATCGCGCCATTGCACTTCAGCCTGGGCAACAAGAGCGAAACTCCGTCTCAAAAAAAAAAAAAAGAATACTTAAGAAGTCACTGGGTGCAGTGGCTCTCGCCTATAATGCCAGCACTTTGGGAGGATAAGGAGGGAGGAACATCTGAGCCCACGAGTTTGAGACTAGCCTGGGCATCAGAGAGAAATCCCATTTCTACAAAAAAACACAAAAATTAGCCAAGTGTGGTGGTGTACACCTGAGTTTGAGCTACTCAGGAGGCTGACACAGTAAGATTGCTTGAGTGCAGTAAGTTGAAGCTGCAGTGAGCTAAGGTCATGTCACTGCACGCCAGCCTGGGCAAAGAGCAGACCCTATCTCTTTAAAAAAAAAAAAGGACTTTAGAAGTCTATGTGTAAATTCAAATGAATTTTTAATACTTGAATTCACTTTAATATACATGCTTGCAAATTGATTTTATGTTTATACCTGAAACTTTATCACCTTCAGTTTTTCCTCCTCTGCCATTTTTAACAGCTAATAGTTCACTGAGTTTGGCCCTTAGTGTTGACTTCAATATGCTGAGACGAAAACCAACACGCCTAGAGCTAAAGCTCGATGACATTGATGAGTTTGAGAGCATTCGAAAGGACCTGGAGGTATGAATACAACTTTGTTTTTTTTTTTTTTTTTTTTT
>NW_016110738.1:0-1752 GCF_001604975.1 Cebus imitator | reverse complement strand
ATTGATTCTTCCTAACCATGAACATGGAATGTTTCTCCATCTGTTTGTGTCCTCTCATTTTGTTGAGCAGTGGTTTGTAGTTCTCCTTGAAGAGGTCCTTTATGTTCCTTGTTAGCTGTATTCCTAGGTATTTTATTCTCTTTGTGGCAATTGTGAATGGCAGTTCGTTCTTGATTTGGCTCTCTTTAAGTTTGTTATTGGTGTATAGGAATGCTTGTGATTTTTGCACATTGATTTTGTATCCTGAGACTTTGCTGAAGTTGTTTATCAGTTTCAGGAGATTTTGGGCTGAGACGATGGGGTCTTGTAAATATACTGTCATCTGCAAATAGAGACAATTTGACTTCCTCCTTTCCTAATTGAATACCCTTTATTTCTTTTCCTTGCCTGATTGCTCTGGCTAGAATTGAAATACTATATTGAATAGGAGTGGTGAGAGAGGGCATCCTTGTCTAGTGCCAGATTTCAAAGGGAATGCTTCCAGTTTTTGCCCATTCAGTATGATATCGACTGTTGGTTGGCCATAAATAGCTTTTATTATTTTGAGATACGTTCCGTCAATACCTAGTTTATTGAGGGTTTTTAGCATAAAGGGCTGTTGAATTTTGTCAAAGGCCTTCTGTGCATCAATTGAGATAATCATGTTGTTTTTGTCTTTGGTTCTGTTTATGTGGTGAATTACGTTTATAGACTTGTGTATGTTGAACCAGCCTTGCGTCCCCGGGATGAAGCCTACTTGATCATAGTGGATAAGCTCTTTGATGTGCTGCTGCAATCGGTTTGCCAGTATTTTATTGAAGATTTTTGCATCTATGTTCATCATGGATATTGGCCTGAAGTTTTCTTTTCTTGCTGAGTCTGTGCCGGGTTTTGGTATCAGGTTGATGTTGGTCTCATAAAATGATTTGGGAAGGATTCCCTCTTTTTGGATTGTTTGGAATAGTTTCAGAAGGAATGGTACCAACTCCTCTTTGTATGTCTGGTAGAATTCGGCCGTGAACCCGTCTAGCCTTGGGCTGTTTTTGGGTGGTAAGCTCTTAATTGCTGCCTCAACTTCTGCCCTTATTGTTGGTCTTTTCAGGGTTTCGACTTCTTCCTGGTTTAGGCTTGGGAGGAGGCAAGTGTCCGGGAATTTATCCATTTCTTCCAGGTTTCCTAGTTTATGTGCATAGAGTTGTTTGTAATAATCTCTGATGATGGTTTGAATTTCTGTGGAATCTGTGGTGATATCCCCTTTATCGTTTTTTATTGCATCTATTTGGTTATTCTCTCTTTTCTTTTTTGTTAATCTGGCTATTAGGCTATCTATTTTGTTGACCTTTTCAAAAAACCAGCTCCTGGATTTATTGATTTTTTTTGAAGGTTTTTTTTTGTGTCTCTATCTCCTTCAGTTCTGCTCTGATCTTAGTTCTTTCTTGTCTTCTGTGAGGTTTTGAGTTTTTTTGATCTTGCTCCTCTAGCTCTTTCAATTTTGACGAGAGGCTGTCGATTTTCTGCATTTCCTTGTTTCTCATGTGGACATTTATTGCTATATATTTTCCTCTAGACACTGCTTTAAATGTGTCCCAGAGAAAAAATATGGAATGCTTCATGAATTTCCGTGTCATCCTTGCGCAGGTGCCATGCTAATTTTCTCTGTATCGTTCCAATTTTAGTATATGTGCTGCTGAAGCAAGCAGCAAAACTGATTTTCTAGTCAGGATTATAGCAGTCTTACCATGTTTTTCCACTTTTTTTCCTCATGAAAAAATA